>NW_007895376.1:0-522 GCF_000696425.1 Galeopterus variegatus
GTTCAGGCCCCCTGCTATTATGGTATTAGTGTCTATTTCCTTCTTTAGGTCTAATAGAGTTGTTTTTATAAATCTGGCTGCTCCAACATTGGGTGCATATATATTTATGACTGTTATGTCTTCTTGAATGATCAATCCTTTTAGAATTATGTAGTGGCCCACTTTATCTCTTTTTATGTTTTTTAGTTTAAAGTCTATTTTATCAGATATAAGAATAGCTATTTCAGCTTGTTTTTCATTTCTGTTTGCATGGTAAATCTTTTTGCATCCTTTCACTCTTAATCTATGTGATTCTTTATAGGTGAGGTGGGTCTATTGAAGGCAGCAAATAGTTGGGTCCTCCTTTTTAATCCAATCAGTCAGGCTGTGTTTTTTGAGTGGGGAGTTTAAGCCTTTTACATTAAGAGTTGTTATTGAAAAGTGTTGATTTACTCCTACAATTTTACTGATTTTTATTTGTTTTTTTTTTTAATTTTTATTTTGTCAATATACAATGCATATGATTATTATGGCCCATCACCG
>NW_007895377.1:0-522 GCF_000696425.1 Galeopterus variegatus
CTATTTGGCAGCAGTTACCTATGGGCAGAATTATTGCTGTCACATCTACTGCAGTACAAAATTCAGATGATCAGCCCTTCTTGGATTGTTCAAATTTATGAAAATAAATAAACCTGAAACACCAGCCATATTAAGGAGTTAGGGAAACCCCTGAGGAATAATAATGTCTGTGTGATGTTTACAAATGCTAACCTGAGGATGAGCCTGTGCTTTGGGGTTTTATTTTAATTATTTTTCACTCCAGAAGACAAAAGCAATTTTTTTTTTCACAAAATAAAACCTTGGTGGGTATAAACCTGGGAAGCAGCTCACACATGGAAAAC
Organism: Galeopterus variegatus; assembly: GCF_000696425.1. Taxonomy (NCBI): domain Eukaryota; kingdom Metazoa; phylum Chordata; class Mammalia; order Dermoptera; family Cynocephalidae; genus Galeopterus; species Galeopterus variegatus. The sequence continues at coordinate 324 of NW_007895377.1, forward strand.
AACTCACAATCTGAAAGTAGTGTGGGTAGGCTCCTTTACTATTAAGGAAATTATGGGGGAAATTCCGCTCTGTTCCAGGGAGGCATTCTTACCATCACGTACATATACAATAACCCTGCCTTGTCACCTGCCACTCTCTCCAGTAGCCTCCTGTAGTGACACATAATTTGGAAATGACAAATGGGATCTACTCTCTAAA
>NW_007895378.1:0-522 GCF_000696425.1 Galeopterus variegatus
AAAAAACATTTATGTTAGCTTGTAATGGGATTTGTCATTGTAATTTTTGAATTAATAAATATTTTAAAATTTCTCAGTTCTAATTTCTAATAAGATAAGCATAGCTTGATATAATCCACATAAAAAAAATTGGGAGAATTGTCAATAATGTTTAAAATTGTACAGAGGTCCTGAGATCAAAAAGTCTGATATGTGCTCATGTTTTTGTTTTTGGGGTTTTGTTGGTGGCTGGCCAATGCAGGGATCACAAACCTTGACTTTGGTGTTAAGTCAATAATACTGTGCTCTAACCAGCCGAGCTAATTGGCCAGCCCCTGACATCAAAAAGCTTGAGAACTGCTTATTTATACTTACTCACTGCCACTGCATACAAATAAGCTTATTACTCATTCAAGTTGTCGTCCTTCAGACCAGGGGTCCTTAACATGGGGTCCTGAGTGGGTTTTAGGGCATTCACAAAACCTTGAAATTTCCCAGAATTACACATAGGTATATATATATATATTTTTTTTTTTTTTTTTC
>NW_007895379.1:0-522 GCF_000696425.1 Galeopterus variegatus
GGCCTTGGCCTGCTCTTGTGCTTCCCTCCAGGGTCTGGAATGTTCTGTCCTGGTCTCTGGGTACCTTGGGCAAAGTCTGACACTGCAGATCTGTACTGAGTAGCTCCTTCTCAGAGAGGCATCCTGGACCACCCTGCCCTCTCTCACCCTGTTTATTCCATGCCCCACCCTAATCTCACTCTGTGACTATCTTGTCTAGATAAACTTGACTTAGAGTCTCTGTCCCACTCTGATGCCCACCTGAGGGGAAGGGCAGCTCCTCCCCGCCTGCTGCGGTCTCCAGTGGACAGCACATTGCCTGGCCAGCCAGGCTGTAGTGGGTGCTGGGGACATTTCAGTCAAGTAAATGCGAGAACAGATCTCTGCTAAGACAGCAGTGGGATATAGAATGAACCCACGAGAAGCCCTGTGAGGCGTGTGCAGCGTGGGGCACATGGATGAGAGGGAGCTGCAGGAATGAGTTATGGGAAAATAACTCCAAGGGGATGGACGCAGGGATGTTGAGCCTGCAGGGGCTGCCCC
>NW_007895380.1:0-522 GCF_000696425.1 Galeopterus variegatus
GTCCGTGGATGAGAGGTCACCTCCCTGTTGACCCCTAGGGGGAGTATCTGCCTGGCATTTCTATCTTGAGCACTTGCTTTCATCACCTGGACAATTTTGCCCAAAGAGCTGCGGTGCAAGACCTAAAATTAAGAGGCAATATGATGTGCTGCTTTGATATCTGATGAAATCAGAGGGGAACTGGAATATTCTAACCTTAAGTTGGTTTTTCCACTCCACTCCCATGGATAAAATCCCTTCACTAAAAAAACCTCCTTATTAAGGGATCAGGCACAGTTTCTGCTTCTCCCTGAGTAGTCAGTTTTATCTTCCTGCCAGCCTGTAGAATTCTTCAAGAAAGGCAATCTTATCCCCCTGTGGGAAACTGGGGGGCACCCCACCTCTGGGTACTATAAAGCCTGCCTCCTGCACCCCCTCCTTGATCTCTCTGTTCCCTAGGGCAACCCCCCTAGGGCAACCCCCATGTGACCTTGTGTGGCCTGTGGTGTCCTCCTCCTCCAGGCTATGAGTATATGTGAAGAG
>NW_007895381.1:0-522 GCF_000696425.1 Galeopterus variegatus
GGCGCCCTAGTCCCCTAGTCCCGGGCCACTGGCACCGCCATCCCCAGACCTGTGGTTGAGGTTGGGGGATGAGGCGGTGTCCCACGTTCTCGGGACTTCTGCCAGCCACTGCCCTGAGACCCATTTCTCTTGCGACTCCTCCCCGCTGGCCCGGGTGGAGGTCTGGCGGGGGGGATCTGGGCACAGGCTCGGCTTCCAACTCAGAGCAGCCCACGGCCACCCACAGCCAGGCCCCACGTCGCGGCGGGTGGCTGAGGCCGAGTTGTTCCCAACAAACGTGTGACACACCTTTGACAGGGAGCGTGGGGACAAATCCGCCCGCGGCTGTTTGGGGTGTCAGGAAAACAGGGTATGTGAGCACGCGGTCTGGACGGAGGCTAAAACTCCCCCTCTTCCACGCCAACGAGCCCCCAGGGGAAAGCACGCAGCCTGGTTATTCCGGGCTGTGGGGTGTGGGGCAGATGACTGTCCCCATCTGCGCCTTACAGGTGCCACCTGGCGGTTCTCTTGGAAAGGTTTGAC
>NW_007895382.1:0-522 GCF_000696425.1 Galeopterus variegatus
ACAGAGGTTATTTTCCTTGAGGAAGTCCCCTATTTGCTCTATTTCTGCTTTGTTTTTTTTTTCTTGTTCTGTTTTCTTTTTGCTCCGTTGATTCGATAATTTCGTATGTTCTGTGTTTGAGCTCACTGACTCTTTCGTTGGTCTGATTAAGTCTGCTGTTGGAGCTTTCTGTTGAGTGTGTCAGTTCAGATAATGTGTTCTTTATTTCTAGAATTTCTATTTGTTTTTTCTTTCAATTGATTCCTTTGTCAAGTTTCTCATTCTGCTCCAGGATTATTTTCCAGATATTATTTAATTCTCTGTTTGTAGTTTCTTGTGTCTCCCTGAAGATCCTTAAGAAGGTTAGTTTGAATCTCTGTCAGACATTTCATAAATCTGTTGCTGCTCTGGGTCCATTGCTGGTGCTTTCTGTGTTTCCTTTGTTGGAGTCATATTTCTCAGATGCTCTGGATTTCCCTTCTGGAGAATGAGAGTGTAAGCAGGCTTCTGGTATGTGATGCCAGCAGTTGACAACAGAGGGCA
>NW_007895383.1:0-522 GCF_000696425.1 Galeopterus variegatus
TTCAAGCGTTTATCTTGTCTCTGATCCCAGGAGACACGTTCCTCTTCTCCAGGGCTTCTCATGCTCTCCCATCACACAGGATTTTTCCACCGTGGGCCCCACTCCCCATTCTTCTAAAATCTGTGGGATGAGGAGCAAATGTCGGAGCACTTTTTGGAGACGGAGGAGCAGCTCTCCACCTTGCCACATTTGCCTTGCAATTTCAAAAGGCAGGAGACTGTCTTAAGCCAAAAAAGTGAAATTATGGCATCTACAACAAAAAGTCCAGTGATGGGCCAGGCTGTGGCTATGGCTGGATTAGGGCTCAAACCTGTCATAGAGACATGATTTGGGTCATCTCTCAGTTTGCCTTTCTTTTATGTTGGCTTCAGTCTTGGCTCTAGTTGTAGAATTCTTTTTTTTTTTTCTTTTTTTTTTCCCTCTTTTTGTCATTTTACTGACCGGTAAGGGATCGCAACCCACGGTGTCGCGCCCGTACCGGGGACCGGCAACAGGATCGCAACCCTCAGTGTTGCGCCCGCA
>NW_007895384.1:0-522 GCF_000696425.1 Galeopterus variegatus
TGAGAGTCAATTATTCAATGATGTGTCAGCTAAGCCATACAATGAAATAGAAGATAATATTACTAATTCTGTTAGTTAAATTTCCTTTCAGTAAGATTTACAAAAGAATTAGGAATGATTGTTAAATACTATGAATGAGAGCATATACATTTCTAGCACATTATTTACCAGAACTTTCTGCTCTGCTGTTTTTCTTTTTTTATATTGTACGCACAAGTGAGAAGGCTTCATTCAACTAATTTATTTGTTTGTTATGTTGTTTTGATGATTGGGAATAAAGGATGGTAAAGGTAAAGATAGAAGAATATTTATAAATTTAGGTGTTTTCATATTTGATCAATAGAAAATTATTTTTAATGAATAGAAAAAAACCCCAATTAAATCAGAGATATAATTTCAACAGAAGTCCTTATTTCATAAGTTAGATTGAAAAGTTCTCATCTGGTACCTGTATAGGCCAATTATAATATTTAGAATGTCACTTATGAAATGGAAAATTTCCATTTATATAAAATCTTTATA
>NW_007895385.1:0-522 GCF_000696425.1 Galeopterus variegatus
ACATTTTTACTAGTACTGAGTATAGTGAGATTGAGGAACTTTTCAAATGTTTATTAACACTATATTTCTTCTTTTATGATTATATAATCATATCCTTTGCCCACTTTCGTACTAGATTGATTTTTTTTTCTTATGAACTGTTAAGGATAATTTATGTATGCTGGATCCCAATTCATTGTTAGTTTTATGTTTGCAAATTTACTTTCTAATTCTATATCTAATTGTTTAACATTTTTTGTGGTCTTCTGTAATACAGAAGATTTTTAATATAGTTGGATTTATCTATTTTCTTTCTTTGTGATCTGAGCTCTTTTATCTTTCTTAAAAAATCCTTTTGTAGGCCGGCCTGGTGGCGCACTGCTACAGTGCACCGCTTGGGAAGCGCGGCGGCGCTCCCACAGAGGGTTCGGATCCCACATAAAGACCGGCCGCTCACTGGCTGAGCGAGGTGCGGGAGCAACACCGGGGGTTGCGATCCCGTGGCCAGTCCCGGTCCGGTGCGGGCGCGACACTGAGGGTTGC
>NW_007895386.1:0-522 GCF_000696425.1 Galeopterus variegatus
ATTTTTTTCTAGATGCTCCTCTAACTACATGAGTTTTAAATCCTTTATCTTGGCATTTAAAGCATACCCTCCAAAACACCCAAGAACTGACTCAACATTCCCACTTATATGACCCATAGGCATCTCAAACTCAACACCACAAAAAAGAGAACCTAACCTCTTTCTTCCGCTCTATCCTGCATCTTTTCCTGCTTTATCTTAGCAAATGAAAATACTATCCAACTAGTTTCATACCGATATCTTACCAAGGACATATCAAGATGTCTTTCAGACCTTGCAATCATGAATTTCTTGAACAAATTTTTATTGAGCATGCACTGTATACCAAACACTGTGTGAAGCAATGAGCAGAATAGAAACAGTCCCTGTTCTCAAGTAGCTCAGAGTCTAGTTGAGAGAGATATATTTTAATAAAATAGGCCTGCGAAGGACATCAGTAGGGTTTGGTGACAACATTTAAGACTATGTCATTTAGGAAAGCTTTCCTCAAAAAGTGACGACTGAGTGTTAATCTGAAGATTG
>NW_007895387.1:0-522 GCF_000696425.1 Galeopterus variegatus
TTTCACTCTTAGTCTATGTTAGTCTGTACAGGTGAGGTGGGACTCTTGAAGGCAGCATGTAATTGGGTCCTCCTTTTTAATCCAGTCAGCCAGTCTGTGTCTTTTGATTCTGGAATTTAATCCTTTTACATTAAGAGTTGTTATGGAAAAGTGTTGATTTACTCCTAACATTTTATTGATTTTTGTTTGGATTTCTGAAGTTTCTTTTGTTCCATTCTTTCTGATTTACTGTTTGTCTTCTGTATTTGTTGGTTCCTTGGGTGGTAGATAAACTTTTTTTTTCTCTTCATTGTTGTCATTTTTATTTTACTAGTGGGTTTTAATTTTTCTTGAGTTTTTATGGCAATAGTAGTTATTTTTTCAGGTACCAAACCTAGTACTCTCTTGAGAATTTCCTGTAAGGGTAGTTGTGTGGTAGTGAACTCCTATAGTTTTTGTTTGTCTGAGAAATATGCTATTTTACCTTCATTTTGGAAGGACAGCCTCGCAGGGTAGAGTATTCTTGGCTGGCAATCTTGGTCT
>NW_007895388.1:0-522 GCF_000696425.1 Galeopterus variegatus
ATAAAGGGAACAGGGAGTCTCACGCTTCCTGTCCTCTTTGCACTCTGCTCAAGACAGAGCAGAGAGGTGCTGGGGAGAGAGGGACCTGCGAGTAATCTCACAAGACATATTATATTGTATTATACTATGTGTTATATATAACATATATTATATACTTTATATAATAGCATTATAATATAATTGTCATAATGTCCTTCCAAGGTACTGGCATAGCCCTATTTTACAAATGAAGAAACTGAGGCTCAGGGAGATTACATGCCTTGACCAATCGTGTGGCTAAAGAGGCAAGATGCTGACTCCAGTCTCTGCCTCCAGAGTCTAAACTGTGTTCTCAACCCACAATACTAGCTTGCCCATGTATATGTTACTTATGTTTCTTACCTGCAGTGTTCGCATCTACAAAACAAGGTATTTGAAGTAGGCACTTTGAAGTAGGTAATCCCTCCTTCAAAGGGTTTTGTGAGAATTATGTAACTAAATATTAAAAGTCCCTATTTTAATTATGACCCATAGATTCTCACT
>NW_007895389.1:0-522 GCF_000696425.1 Galeopterus variegatus
GAGGATAATTGGAATCCTGGGAAATTTATTTAAGTTTATGTGATGACTTCAATTTTTTTTTTAAGTTATTTATTTATTTATTTATTTATATATATTTGTCCTTTTTGAGACCGGTCGCACCACGCTCAGCCAGTGAGTGCTGTGAGTGCACCGGTCATCCCTATATAGGATCCGAACCTGCGGCAGGAACGCTGCTGCGCTCCCAGTGCCACACTCTCCCAAGTGCGCCACGGGCTCGGCCCGATGACTTCAAATTAATATTGTTTTTTAAAATATTCTTGTAACTTAATAGTCTTTTTAACAATATAACTTTTTGTTTTTCTTTCTCTGAAACTATTCATGCCCATAACTTTTTTGTTTTCCTTTCTCTGAAACTATTCATGCCCAGTCTTAAATGAACTGTTAACAGTCAGGATGCCCCATGTCCTATATTCTTTGGAAAGAGTGCATATTATAGACAACATTCTAGTTTATGGTCATGCTTGTGTTTTTCTTTCGTTGCTCTGAAAGAGCTTCATCATT
>NW_007895390.1:0-522 GCF_000696425.1 Galeopterus variegatus
TAGTATCTTACTAGTTGCAGAACTTAAACTGCATTTTCATTATTACTTTGATTTTTCTACAATTCTATGAGAAACAAAGTATTAACCATATTTGTATATCAGGTAGGTAAGGTTTGGAAAGGTTTAAACTACCTACTGATAGAGTTAAAATCAGAACTATATTTAAAATTTCATGCATGTTCTTTATTATACCATCTTCTCTTGCTAGGGGCAGGACATCTTTGTAATAACTCAGGTCTGAAATAATGAGGAGGCTAATTGTTGGCCAAGGGAATTGGAAAATTCTGTAATTAGAGAATCAAGTTGAAGAAAGAATCTATAGGACTTGATGAAAGGATACTACAGTTAATGAGTTTAGAGAAGGTAAGACTGATGGTGGAGTTTGAGGGCTGGCCTGGGGAGACTTGTGCCTAGTTTATTGGGGAGACACTTGGGATTATATACCATTGTTGCATGTTACCTTAGTTGGGTTATTGATTTCAGGAGCAATTTCCCTTCCCATTGTAATTCAACTGCTGATGA
>NW_007895391.1:0-522 GCF_000696425.1 Galeopterus variegatus
TTCTTTTTCCTGACTTTGGACATTTCCAGTGCTCTGCAGATTCTCCTTTTCAGCTTAGCACTCTCTCACAAGGCTGTGTCCTTCCAGAGAAGTGGGCAAAAGATAGCTTCACTTGGCTCCGGGCCACTAGATATTCCTATCCTGTACCTTTGAGAAGCAGAAACTAGGTTGTAAGGTCATAAATTAACTTGCTTCTTAGAATTCTTCTGGAAGAGATTCCCACTTAGTAAGCCAAAAGATAGTGCTCTTTTCTACTAATCTATAAGGCTAATTCAGGGGAAAGTTGTAGATATGTTAAATGACCCTGCCCAGAGCTGAGCAATAGTTGGTGGTTTAGCTCCCCAACTTCTCCCAAATGCCTCATCTCTCTCTTGGATCCCTCTTTTGCTCATAGGGCCAAAATAAAAATGCTGGAAAAGTAAAAGGAAAGGGAGGTTGACATAGACCCCTCAAATCACCATTTAATATCCAGCTGGCTTTGGGTATAATACAAATAACTTCCAGACCCTAGGAACACAACTC
>NW_007895392.1:0-522 GCF_000696425.1 Galeopterus variegatus
AGTCCTTTGCTTCACTAGTTCATGCACTATGTGCCAATTTGATAATAAAGTAAAACAATTCTATACTTTAATTATTTTTTGCATTTCATTCACTAGCTCTGAACTCAAATTTTTGCATATAAACCTTGTTTCATTTTCATCAGTAGCATTTCCTTCAAAATCAGTAGTAATGTACTCTGCACTTTCTTATATAATTAGACACAGGCTTGTCATTAAAATATAATTTATTTTAAATGTATATTTGAATGCTATTCTGTTCTCTATGTAATATATGAAAGAGACTCCACCCCAACCAACCGTAACCCCCTCAAAAAACAAAACACAACAACAAAAAACAAATCAGAAAATTCCTGGAGTTTATCTGGAAGCTGTACAAACATAAGGTTTTATCTGTTTGCATACATTTGTTGTGACCAAAGTACTGGATTAATAGATTTTTATTTTGCCCGTCCACCAACTTCGAGCAAACCACCACTTTCTCTGAACATGATTTATTTAATGTATTCAAGTGAACAAATAATA
>NW_007895393.1:0-522 GCF_000696425.1 Galeopterus variegatus
TCCTGCTTGAGGTCCTGTCCTGGAGGGGAGAGAAGGGAAGAGCAAAGGGGAAGGCAGAAGATGGCTGGAGAGGGGGGCGGCTTCTGCCCTCCCTGCCCAACCTGCTTTAGGGAAGCCGGGAGAGAGGGAGAGTAGTGTGCCACGTGACAACATGGGTCGATGGGGATGCGCGCCCTTTAAAAAAAAAAGAATTCTCTCCTGCTTAACTTTGATCAAAAGTCCAAATGAAGGAAATGATACTGGAGAAGGCCTGATGGCTGGCCCCAACCCACCCCATCCTCTAATCAGGTTCCTGACACCACCACAGGAAAGAATTTAAGAGCAGAGTGACAGTAGAAAGGGAGAACACGTTTAATGTAATGAATAAGAGATACAGACTTCACAGAGAAAGTGCAGCCTAGCTCCAGAGAGAGAGCCGGGCCTGCACCAAGTTTAATACAAAAGTAATAAATATACATTTAAAAAAAAAAAAAGGAAGGAATGAAGAAAGAACACATTCACAGACAAAGTGCAGGCTGGCTC
>NW_007895394.1:0-522 GCF_000696425.1 Galeopterus variegatus
CTAATGAAAAGAGATTAAGTTTGTAGCAGAATGTCATTTCAGGACATTCCAGTAAGAAATAACTTTCTAGCAAAGTTAAATTATGAGCAAAGGTGACTTTTTTAGATTGTGTTCACAGAAGTGATTATACCTATATTTCCAGGCCTACTCAAAGCCTTAAGGCACTGATGATGTCCTTTATTCAACACAATCTGGCAAGACAGTTTCCTGCATTTCCCACTCAGTTCTATTTATCAGTGAAGAGGAATCCCATCAAGGATAGCTTAATTCAATTCTTTATGCAGAGACAATGAAATCAAAAGATTGACATTAAATTTTTAGAGAATTCTGTCTTCTAGGCAACTCCTCCAGTGTTTGTTGTGAATTCAATGTGAATTGCAAGAAGTCAACTGCAGGACAGTTCTTCAGGTGGCTTTCAACTGATACTGTCTTTCCTCAAAAATAACTGTAGAATTTTCAAAGAATGCAACATCCTGAGATAAGGGGAGACTGGCAGGAACAGCCCAAGCTCTGTTCTGTGTA
>NW_007895395.1:0-522 GCF_000696425.1 Galeopterus variegatus
CAGAGGCTAATAACGTTGATCATCTTTTTGTGTGCTTGCTGGCCATTTGCATGCCTTCTTGTAGAAATGTCTATTCAACTGCTTTGCCCATTTTTAAATTAGATTATTTGTCTTTTATTATGGAGTTGTAAGGGTCCATTATATATTCTAGATACAAGTACCTTATTAGATATGTGATTTGCAAATTTTTTCTCCCATTCTGTGTGTTGTTTTTCTACTTACTTCGTGTTATCTTTTGAAGCACAAGAGCTTTTCACTTTCATGAACTCCAATTTAAAATTGTTTTTCTTTGGTTTATTATGCTCTTGCTGTCGTATTTAAGAAACCATTGCGTAACCCAAGGTCACAAAGATTTATACCTATGTTTTCTTATGGTTCAATCACTTCCATTCCGTCTGCATTAGTCCATTTCTGCTGCTTATAACAAAATACACAGAACTGCGTAATTTATAAAGAACACAAAATTTATTGCTTACAGTTTCTGAGCCTGGGACATCCAAAGTCCAGGCAACACATCTGGTG
>NW_007895396.1:0-522 GCF_000696425.1 Galeopterus variegatus
TTCATTGTATAGGATCATGTCATCCACAGCACTTGCCATTTCAGCTACTTAAAAATAGATTATTTATTTGGGCATTTGTTCTTTTTTCTTGATCAGTCTCATCAAAGGTATCTATTCTGTTAGTCTTTTAAAATCCACATGCACACATGTAATTCAGCTTTTTGTTTCCTCCCTACTGTACCACTGTTAACCATTTAATTATTATTTTTTTTAAGATTTACTTCCTTCTCCTACTCCTCAGAAATATTCTGTTATTTTTCTTTATTTTAACATGGATGCTTATCTTATTGTTTTCATCTTTTTGCTTTTCAAAATAAGCATTAAAGCTATACATTTCCACATAAGTCCTAATTTGTATTAGTAATTATATCTCATGATTTTAGAGTGTGGATATGTTATAAACATTTTAATGTCTCCATTATTATTTTTTTGACCCTTGAGTTCTTTTAAATGTGCTTCCTTATTTCCAAATATATGTGGTTTTTCTGTTCAGCTTTTTGTTATTGATTTCCAAGATAAGTG
>NW_007895397.1:0-522 GCF_000696425.1 Galeopterus variegatus
CCCTACCGTTTGGCCTCCCTACTCCTCCATTTTCCCTTTAAAACGCCCAACCTCCTCTGCACAAATCGGAATGGAGCTCAGCTCTTTACCCTCCTGTCAGTGGTTACTAAAGAAAATCTGTTTTCACTGCTTTAACTAATGTCTGGTGTAGGAGCCAAAGGAAGACATCTTCAAACCCCTGAAGGTTCTCTGAAAAATCACCTGATAAACACAGATTAATATGAAGAACAGGCATAACAAAGTTTATTATATCATAGTTTTACATGACAGGGGAGCCTTCAGAATGAAGACCCAAAGATATAGGGAAAATAGTCTGTATTTATGCTCAGGGCCTATGAGCAGGCACATCTGTGTAGAAATGTGATTGGACAAGAAAGGTATGACCTAATGCCAATAGACTGAGTGGGAGACCCAGCAAGGTCTGTCTGTTCAGATGCTTCTTGGCCTCTCTGTGCAGCATTCATTCCTCCAGGTATGGGGCAGGACCCTTTCTGGAATGGGGGTCTTATGATCTACAATCAG
>NW_007895398.1:0-522 GCF_000696425.1 Galeopterus variegatus
AAACATTGATAATGTTAGCCCCTCAGGAAAAAATAAATAAATAAAAGTAGAGGGAGGACACGTGTCTTATGCAGGCTTAGAATAGAGTTTCATGGAGATCTTATTTAGATTCCAGATAACTGGCAGATCCCTTTGGCATGTTTTTACATTATGACTCCTCTTTGGATTATAAACATCCTTGCATAATCTTAGAGTTTTGCGAGCCCTGAGCAAAGGGAATAGTAAAAAACCAGAATTTGTTAAAAATATTCATTAAAAATGAATCAAGTTATATTGACCTTACTTCTGTCTTTTTGCTTGTTTTGTTTTATTTTTATTTTTCTATTAGCATATTCATTGTTACAAATTATACTTATTCTTTATGCCCCTTATCCAATCTCCCCTTCCCCCTCCCCCCCTAATAACCATAGATTCGTTCTCTCCATCTGATAGATTAACTGTTCCTCTGTTGCTTTGTTGCTTAGATGACGTGTCCAATACTGAGACAGGTGTGATCAAGTCCTCCCCTATTATCGTAAACCA
>NW_007895399.1:0-522 GCF_000696425.1 Galeopterus variegatus
CTAGAATTAAAGTTTTATGAATACTTATTTAATCTCTGAATATGAAAATGAATTAAAAATTTAAAGACAGGTTGGTGTTCACAAAGGCAACCAAATAGATTAAACAATAGCAGCAATCATCAAAAAAAAAAAAAAAATCTCTGGGACCCCCATTGATTAAATTGACAAAGAGCATGAGTAAAAAGAAATACAAATAGCCAATATTCAAAAATGTAATAGAAATACATGTTAAAAGAAGACACCTCTTTTATCCCCCTTAAATGGGTCAGAATTTGTTATGCTACACACAAACATGTTTGTTTCTTTGTTTTGCTGAGAGAATTATTGTATGCTTCAGTTTTGATTATAAGTTGGTGCATCATTTCTGGAAAGCAAATTAGCAATAAATAATAAGGGTCATTAAATGTTTACATTCTTTTTCCAAATTCTGTAACCTGACTAAATATGGAAGAAGTTGTATGTATTTTATTCATCATTGTATCCTCCGTAGCTTTTAAAATACCTGACTCATAGTTACTTTTC
>NW_007895400.1:0-522 GCF_000696425.1 Galeopterus variegatus
GGACACAGCAGCCCACCCACAGTCCCAGTGAACTCATGTGGGACAGCCCACACCAGCTGAGGAGATCCAGAGTGTTCCAGTAATGCCCTTAGGGTCACAGAGGTCTGTCCACAACTGCAGCAGCCTTGGTCATAGAGGCCACTCCTGATGAGCAGCTATAGAGGGTCCCAGCATTTCTCTTGGGATAAAGGTTCCCACCCAAAACTAATAACACCTTGCTCAGAGCACCCCACTTCAACAGTGGTGCTACAGACCATTCCAGTGTTCATCCTGAGAGTATGCCTCCCCCACAAATCCAGTGACCCTATGCAGTGTTGCCCACTTCAACAGCAAAACTACAGAGTACCTCAACACCTCCCCTGGGGCTACAGGGCTCTGCCCAGAAACCCAGGGACATCACTGAGACACCCACTCTAGCTAAGGGGCTACTGAGCAACCCAATATCCCCCTCAAAGCCTAAGGTCCTAATCCTGACCCCCCGGTACCCTACCCAGGGTTGTTCATTTAAGATAAGGATGTTCA
>NW_007895401.1:0-522 GCF_000696425.1 Galeopterus variegatus
CAAAATCAACTCAAAATGGATTACAGATTTATGTATAAGACCTGAAAGTATAAAGCTCCTAGAAGAAAACATAAGAGAAACACTTCAAGATGTAGGACTGGGCAAAGACTTTACGAATAAGTTACCAAAAAAACAGGCAACACCAACAAAACTAAACAAATTGAATTATATCAAACTAAAAAGCACAGCAAAAGAAACAGTTAACAGAGCAAAAATACCCCTTTGCCTTATAATACAGAAATCTAACATTAAATACCTAATTCCATAACAGGAAACTCACCCAAATGCCTCTTCTCCCTTCCCTTTATTTCTAGACTCTTATTTTTTACATTCTATTTTTTGGTGTAGTTTAACGTGGTAAGTCATTCCTGATTATGTTTTTAATTATTTACTTATACTCTATCTCATTCTAGAAAGGATTAAAAAGTTAGTTCTATTTAGAGTAGGTTGTAAATATATATATATATATATATGCACCATAAATAAGAATAGTGTGTTCAACCTAATAAACATTCCTTGTTG
>NW_007895402.1:0-522 GCF_000696425.1 Galeopterus variegatus
GGATGGATTATGGACTTGTATGTGATCATGGAGAGGGTCGTTTACAGTCATATAAGTGGACGGGCCCCTTCCTGCTCATCAGGGAGGAAGGAAAGGCTACTACACGGACTGCTTAAGGATGTGTAAAATGCTTACCACGTGCCAGGGACATGCGTGGCACTAGAGAGACAAAGATGAAAAATGCAGGATGATTGCTCTTGAGAAACTTGTAGTTTGGTGCTGGAGGCAGACACATTAATAGTTTGAAAATAATAGAGTGAGCAGAGAGGTGTAGGCTCCAAGTTCGGCGGGAGCCCAGAGAGGGGGTCCTTGGAGGGTGCAGGGAAGAGCCACGGGAGCAGGGGCTGTGCGCGAGGAAGGCCCAGTGATGCCACCAGCGAGCTGCGCCCACAGACCCAGCGCGGGAGGGTGACCCGAGCATGAATTCATGCGGCAAGGGGGCAGGAGATGGCACTGTCACCGGGGCTCGCCATGCATGCTAGGAAGCTTGACCTTTCTTCTGTCCTCAATGCAAAGCCCTGA
>NW_007895403.1:0-522 GCF_000696425.1 Galeopterus variegatus
ATTAGTTACATTTATATTCCAGTTCCAAAGCCTCAGCTATTTCCATTGTACACCACCACCTCTCCACATAGTGAAGCTTTCCTGGAGAAGGCTGATAACACAAGGTGTGACTGTGTTACACAAGTCACAACTTTCTAGATAACACAAGTTGTGACTGTGACTCCTCATTGCTTTACAGGTTTTTTTGTTTTGTTTTGGTTTTGTTTTTTTATTTTAATAAGCCACAGGTGCATACTATTATCCTTGGTTCATACACTACCTTGGTGTATATGTGGCCCTATTTTACTTTCATTCATTTGATGTTTTTGTTTATTTATTTACTTTAAATATAACGAATCCTTCACAAATACAAAGGCCAGAATGGCATCAATAATTTATATTGACTTCTATACTCCTCTACATAATCCCCCTCATCTTGCCTTTTCCCACCCAGCCCCCAAGAACCACTATATAGAATTTTAAATTTATCATTTACTCCTTTTGTTTGTTCAATTCTCTTTTGTTTGCTTATTTTAACATAGT
>NW_007895404.1:0-522 GCF_000696425.1 Galeopterus variegatus
GTCAAAAACCGAGCAATCTGTCCTGATCTGTGCTGCACAATTAATGCAGCGTGCTTTGTATAAGAATTACGTACGCAGATGACACAGTATTTAGACAGCCAGAACTGGAAAACCATCTGGTTAGGTGCTACTTTACAATCACGATGTCTGTTTCTTGAATTGTGTTGTATGCTTTGGGATGGAAATCACAGGAAGAAAAGATGAAAGGCTCTTGCTGATCTGTAATAAGACCTTTTACTACCTGAAAATTAAAATGTTCAAGGACAGGACTTCAATTCCAAGCAAGCAGAATCCTCAGTACTTGAGTATCAAAATATAAAGTAGCCAAAGACTGAGCAAATCCATAAGTCATAACTGCATGGTAGTCAGGATACTGCGAAACAAAAGGGAAAATGTGTTTTGTGGACGTACGAGGGTACTTCAAAAATTTTGTGGAAAGGGCCAAGCCCGTGGCGCACTTGGGAGGGTGTGGCGCTGGGAGCGCAGCAACGCTCCCGCTGCGGGTTCCGGATCCTATATAGG
>NW_007895405.1:0-522 GCF_000696425.1 Galeopterus variegatus
CTCAGTGTACATTTGCAGTTGGAGTTTCTCTGAAAAAGCTTTATTTCCATCCAGAGCTCCTGTTCTGTGGAAGGCACTGTGCTAGACAAAGGGCATATGAAGATGAGTAACAGAGATTTCCTGCCGTTAAGAAATGAGACATAGACTTGAAGGAGGATACACTGTGTTGTTTTCAATATGGATTTCAACTTATCTTGCAGCTTCTCAAGCAAGAAATTTTCTAGATATTTGATCAGATTATGGGTCAAACATTGTAATGAATCGAAGTGAATGCAAATACTAGCTATTTTCTTTCTTATATTTAAAAATTACAGAATTTTTGTCCAAGTAAAATCACAAACAATAAATTCTTCTTCAAAAAAGTAAAAAGCATGGCCCACAGATACAGTAAATTAAAAAGTACTTCCGAAATCTTTTCTTCAAAGCATTGGTTGTGTGAGATTTTCTGTGTAAAAGAGTTCTAATAAAAATAATTTTGTAAAATAATGTTTGTTCTATCATTCTGTGGAGAATCCCAAAATA
>NW_007895406.1:0-522 GCF_000696425.1 Galeopterus variegatus
TGTGATAACACTTGCAGCCTTCTGCGAAACCAGGGGCCAACCCACCTAAGCCTCCTCAAAAAAAGATGTCCAAGTGGGCTGAGTGGACGCTTAAGGAAATCATCTGGCACTTTCCCAAATGCAGGAGACTGCAGATGTTAATCTATGCGCAACATAATGTGTTGGATAAGCAATGCATACCTCCCTGGCTGCTTAGCAGAATCATTTTGAAGTGTACCACTTTCCAGTTTTATGCAAACATTTCAGGATAATCCACTTGCCTTCAGGAACTGAGTGGTCTTTTTTGGATATTTGGCACAGCACTGTTGGCAAATAGTTTTCATCAGCTCATTTACATATACTCAGTAAATATACCACTACTGAAGTTGTAGTTCCATCTTTTGTACTCCTCTAGTACCTTCAAATTGCTGCATGCAAGCCAAAGTATGATTGTGAATGGGTGGAAAGTTGACCAGGAAAAATGAGGGCTGTTGAGTGACCTACTGCAGAGTGCAGGCCACATCCATGTATGACAGGGGTAGA
>NW_007895407.1:0-522 GCF_000696425.1 Galeopterus variegatus
GAAGAGTGATTTATTCCCTAGTGGACGTTACCCATATTCCATCACACCACCTGCATCAACTATAAAAGAGAAGAGACCCCTCTGGGTGCCTTGTAATCGACCTAATGGAGTCGGCAGAGAAACAATGCTTCTTTACACAGAGAAAGGCTTCTGAGACTGGCCACAATTTTTACAATGTTAAGAACTAATGAATAACAGTAAAACAGAATAATCCCACTCCTTGGGGGAAAAAAAGAGGAAAAAAACATACAGGAGATAGAGGCTACACATACAGAATATAAAAAATAGGATAGGTTAAAAAAAAAAATTCATTCAGAGTCAGCCACAGTGAAATTTTGCTCTGAGAAAACAGTCTTGACTCTATAGAATTTGCTTGAGAGTTTGTTAAAATATTTTTTACTATATCGTATAAAACGGCAAAAAAATAGTGCCTTCCAATATTCCTCTAAACATTAGAGGCAACTTTGTATAAAAAGGTTGATGGAGCCGGCTTGGGGGGTTGCTTGTTGCATGAATCCCAAC
>NW_007895408.1:0-522 GCF_000696425.1 Galeopterus variegatus
TCCTTCCTCTCTCCTGCCACCTGTGATTTCCCAAAGGATTCCTGCTGAATGACGCATTCTTCCTCCCACGAAAGGAGAGGACATACTGAGCTCCCAGCTCCAGCTGCAGGACTGCCCGTCCTTCCCATCTGTGTGTGGGATCTCACTGGATACTCTGTTTGCAGGAGAGATGGAACCCTGCTCACTGCCCTCCCGGCTCCTGCCACCTCCTCTGGGCACTCACGGGCTTCCCACCATTTCCCCCCATGGCCCCAGCAGGAGCCTTTGCTCAGCTCCCACAGCCCCAACCAGCCCCAACCAGCTATTGACCCTGAGCATGTAACTTGATTAACGTGTTGCTTTCTGGGCCTCAGTTTCCCCAGAGGTAATCCCTACCTGTCATCTCAGCTGTGCAGCCATCACCAGCAGAATGGCAAACAGGGCTCCTCAGGACCTAGCCCTGCCCCCTCATGGCCTGGACGTCGGGCACAAAGGACTCTCTGCTCCCCAGCTCGCCACATTGCCATGCATGTCCTGCTTCCG
>NW_007895409.1:0-522 GCF_000696425.1 Galeopterus variegatus
TCAAATCTCTCTTTTATCATATTATATCGAGCAACATATTTTTGCATCTTTAAACCTATTACCTGCACCAAACAAAAGAAAACAAAACAAAAAACACAACAACCCGAAAATGAGATGAATATTTTCCTGCTTATTCCAGCTAAAAATTCAGCTGTGACTTTTTATGGTCTCATCACAGAAAAAAGTATATTCAATAATTTACTCATTATTTTCTTTTATGTAAAAATCCTAAGGGGCATGCTGCATAGCTAAGTATTTTTTTTCACACATTATTGTTCACTTTGTTTGCCTTCACTTTGTATCAAGAGAAATGTATTTAGATAAGTTTTTTAAATCCCTCTTTCAAAAGGAGGTCAAATACTCTTGCTTTATGTATAACAGTATTCATCTTGCACTCACTTTGATATACTAAATTTAACATTTTGAAGGTAGCGGTACACTTACATTATTATTTTCTTTTTACTTGTGTTTCTCCCATTTTTTTGTAAATAACCCACTATAACATTTGAATTATCATTCTAT
>NW_007895410.1:0-522 GCF_000696425.1 Galeopterus variegatus
TTCACCACTCTTTTGTGTATCTGGTAAAATACATTACAACAACACAAACTTATTTCTTCCTATATGGAAATAGACAGATGAAAATCAGCCTATGGTCATGAGCAAGTTCTTAATCCTCTGTTGTTTCTACCTCTCTACTTGTGCACATTAAAGATTCTAATTTAGATACATTATACTCCAGGTGTTCATGGATGGGGAATAAAGGACAGCTGCCCATGGGCTTTGACACTGGTAAGTCTTGGGTGTGATTCCAACTTCTGCCACTGTCTCACTATGTTTTGTGTTAAGTTAGTCAAATTCTTTGTACCTCAGATGCTTCATTTGAAAAATGGGGATAAATCCACCTACCTTACTAGTCTTTGTGAGTATTAAATGCTGCAAGGTACATATCAAGTAGAGGCTGAATAAATAGTGTTAAGATGTGGATACCCTAGTCAGGCTGCCTGGGTTCAAATATTTGGCCTGTGTAGTTCTACCTGGTTGACCTTGAGCTACTAATTTACCCCAGTGGCTCTCAAGCTG
>NW_007895411.1:0-522 GCF_000696425.1 Galeopterus variegatus
GCTGAACTTCCTGTAAATTGGTAGTTCTAGGGCTTGATAAGAATTCAGTATTTATTTATTTGTATTGAAACAAGGATACCTTATAAGTGTGCTTTCATTGCAAGCAAGCGCAAGATATCTGGCTGTCCCTTGTTTTGTGATTTAAGATTGGTCATTGGGTTCAGATGTCAGTTTGATCAGTCCATTATAAAGTTCCAAAATCAGCTTTTTAAATAAAGAACAGCCACATGCCACATAACATTTCAGTCAATGACAGACCACATATATGATGGTGGTCCCATAAGATTATATGGCTATACCATCTAGGCTTGTGTAAGCACACTCTGTGATGTGTGCACAACAACACATTTCTCAGAACGTGTCCGTGTCATTAAGTGATGCATGACCGTATAACATACCGACAGTAATGTCCACGAATGGTAAGCAGATATCTTAATTAATTTTTACAAATGTAAATGCCACATGAGCACCATTCAGATCAAGATATAGACTATGGTCTGCCCCCCAGAGGCCTCCCTGATA
>NW_007895412.1:0-522 GCF_000696425.1 Galeopterus variegatus
GCAACACCGAGGGTTGCGATCCCATTACCGGTCAGTAAAAAAAAAGACAAAAAGGAAAAAATATATATATTAACATAGTTACTCATGCTTTCTTTTGATAAACATTTGCATTGTATTTAGTATTATTTCTGTCGGATTTCATTGTCCTGTATTATTTCTGTTGCTTATAGCCAAATACTTGAAACTAGGTGATTGATAAGAAAATGAAATTCATTGCTTACAATTTTGGAGGCTATGAAGTCCAAAGTCCAAGGAACGCATCTGGTAAGGGTCTTTGTCCTGGTGGTGACTACGGCAACTCAAGTTATCACATTGTGAAATGGTGGAGCAGACAGAGCAGATACTCTCCATACACCACTTTTAAAGCCCTCCAAACCATGCCCCTGACTGCCATTTTTAATGTATTCACTATGGCGTGGTCTTACAATCTCCTCTTCTTTCAATTACCATAACAGGATTTCCCACCCTCTTAACACTGTCATAATAGGGGTCAAGTTTTGGGGGACACTCAATCCAAGGCAT
>NW_007895413.1:0-522 GCF_000696425.1 Galeopterus variegatus
TAATGATAATGATGTGATGATTATTAAAATGATGATGATAATAACAAAACACCTAAAGTCTATTGAAAGCCAAACATATGCCAGTATTTCATAGGTTAATTTATTTCTCCTAAAAACCATATAGGTTTTATACAGTTATCATGTCTCTTTCTTGTGAAAGGGAAAACTCAGGCACAAAGAGGTTAAGCAAGATATTCAAAGTCACATAGCCAGTTAATTTTAGAACCAGGATTTGAACTAAAGAAAAACGCCTTCATTTCTGTACTCTTAACTATCATGTTATATTAACACTGATTTTGTTGCTAAGTTGTATCTATTATTTTTAGCCAATAAATAAATAATAATACTAGCCAAAAACATCTCAAAAAAACTGTATATGTATGAGTGTGTGTGTGTGTTTCTGTGTGTGTTGTAACAATAACTTGACCCTTATCTACTGGGTTTATAAAATCAAACATTGAACTCTACTTAGGGATTTAAGAGCCTATTCTTCATCTTCTCTAAGCTTGGAGGAAAAAAAAA
>NW_007895414.1:0-522 GCF_000696425.1 Galeopterus variegatus
CTTCCACCATCACCTCTCCTTCTCTCTCTGACCCTTCTGTTTCCCTCTTATAAGGACCCTGTGATTACAGGGGACCCATCCAGGTAATTCAGGATCATCTTTCCTTAAATCCTCCACTTAATCACATATGTAAAGACTCTTTTGCCACCTAAAATGATATAGCCTCATGTCCCAGGGATTAGGATAGGGGACCATTACTCAGCTGACCACAAGGCTCAGAAAGATGGGACTAAGGCTGGACCCAGAGCAGAGCCTCAGCCAGCTTTCAGCAGTGAGGGCTTCTAGAAGTGCACCTTCCCACCCACGGGGGCTTGCCTTCCCACCGGCCCCATGTCCACCAGCTCTTATAGAAGCACCACGAGGCTTCTGGTTTTATTCTCTGAGAATTATATGAACTGAGAGAAGGCTTCTATCTGAGCTATAGATTCTAAGTCACTCACATAAGAAAAGAGTAGAATAAAGGCTAGATGTATAATAATAAACTATGTCATAATTTGCAATGATTGAACATTGGATTCCTTT
>NW_007895415.1:0-522 GCF_000696425.1 Galeopterus variegatus
AAAGACATAACTGAGCGGATCCTCAAACCTCACGCTTTAAGAATTGGAGCGGGAGCCCCTCCGGGTTGCAGGGCAATTCTGAGGCTGTTGAAGCTCTCTGAACAGCTGTTTGGTGGGAGTCTCAGCAGAGCTCGTTAGCACGACTCCTGGTAGGGATCGTGTTAACTGGATCCCTTTACTGTCGCCACCACATTCCCTTGTATCATGTCTCTCCATTCTCACTTGGCCCCTCCCCAGCTTGCTCTGTTAGCACTTCTCTTCTCCTGAGAGGAAAGCATTTTTTCTCTCTCTGTCTCTCTTCCATCTCCTTCTAACTAGTTCTTTCTCCTCTCTCTCACTTTCCCTCTCTGCGCTACCCTATGTCTTTCCCTTTCTTCTTTCTCTCATGGCTGCTACTCCCAAAACAAATGTGTGGGTCCTTTTTCCCCTCTGTCAAGCACTATTTTTCACTAGTTTCAATGCCTGTCATGGAATAAACCATCTGAATACCTTAAATCATCAACCCAGGGTGTATCCAATGCT
>NW_007895416.1:0-522 GCF_000696425.1 Galeopterus variegatus
AAAAAAAAAAAGGTAAAGTAAGACCCATGCACACCATGCACAGGGGAAAAACAAAACTGTTCATAGAAACTACCCTTGGGGAGCCCTACATGTTAGACTAACTAGACAAAGATCTTAAGTCGGGAACAAGAAAATTATGTCTGTGTCCATCACTTCTATTCAAATTTTACTGGCAGTTCTAGCCAGAGTAATTAGGGGAAAAATAATAATCTTTAAAAAGGCATCTAGATTTAAAAGAAAAAATGGAATTATATTTGTAGATTGCATAATTTTGTATATAGAAAGTCTTAGGAAATTTACACATGAACTAGTAGATAAATGAGGTCAGTAAGATTTCAGAATACAAGATCAATAAACAAAAATCAAATACATTTCCATATACTAGCAATGCACATTCCAAAAAAATGAATAAAGCAATTTCATTTACAATTGCATCAAAAAAAATTTTTTTAAAAACATTCAATGAAATGTGTGTACAACTTTTGCACTAAAAACTAGAAAACACTGTTGAAAAAGACTTAA
>NW_007895417.1:0-522 GCF_000696425.1 Galeopterus variegatus
GTTAGTGAGGGCTTTAAAATGTTTTTGGATTTGTTTTTATTATGAAAATTTCAAATATACATAAAACTGGAATAGTATAATGAATCTCCCTATACCCTTCATATATATCAATATTATCAAGATTTTGCCATGTGCATTTACTAATTTTTTGTTGTTGCAGAAACATTTTGAAGCAAATCCCAGTCATTTTACCTGTATATATTTCAGTATGCATCTCAAAAAGAAAAAAGAAAAAAACAAAAACACGACACTTTCTTACATATCTGATGCCATAATCACACCTCTTAAAATTAACAGTAATTCTTTGATACTGTCTAATACTCAGTCCTTATCATTGCTTCAATTATGTTTCAAGTAAAAGTTGTTTGACTTCAGATCTGATCAAATTCTAATTTACTTTTGATCATAATATCTCTTAAGGTTCATTTTGTCTGGAGAGTAGTTCTTCCTTTATTGAAGAAGCTGGATCGGTTGTCTTGTAAACTATTTTACATTCTTGATTTGTGTTTTTACTTCCTTGTG
>NW_007895418.1:0-522 GCF_000696425.1 Galeopterus variegatus
AATGGAACTACAGAGATCTGACCTAGTGCTCCTAGTTAGGGAGGGCTTCCTGGAGGAAGGAGTGCATGAGCTGAGATCGTGCTCTGGTTATCTATTGCTCATAACAAATGAACCTAGTGGTTGAAATGACAACAATGATTTTGTTGCTGCCCATGGTTTCTGTGGATCGGGGCTCTACTGAGTGGTTCTGATTTGGGGTCTCTCACGAGGTTTCAGTTAGATGGTGGCTGGGGCTGGAGCAGCTGGGGGCCACCAGGCATCTCTTTCCCTCTCTGTATGTAATCTTGGGGCTTCCCCATGTGGTCTCTCTGCAGAGGTTAACTTCAGCTTCCTCGTAGCATAGCGTCCTAGGACAGTTATGTTGCTTACAGGGTAGCTTAGGTCTCCAGAGCCAGTGTCCTTGGCCTTACCTCAGAAGTGTCCCAGTGTCACTTCCACTGCATTCTCACAAGCATGGCATAGTCTGCCCCAAATCAAGGGGAAGAGACATAGGCCCCACCACTTCCCTGGGAGGAACATCAA
>NW_007895419.1:0-522 GCF_000696425.1 Galeopterus variegatus
TGATGACCACCAAGCCACTGCAGGAAGCACCCCAGGCTCTCCTGAGCTGGGGCCGTGGGGGGCCTCAGGCCTTGGTCACACACCCCCAACACAAGCAACCAGCCCAGCAATGACCACTGAGCTGCCACAGGAAGCGCCCCAGGCTCTCCCAAGCCTGGGCAGTGGGGGGCCAAGGACCTCAGCCACACACCCCCAACATATGCAACTAGCCCAGTGACAACAACCAAGCTGCAGCAAGAAGACCCCAGGTTCCCAATCTGGGGTGGTGGGGAGTGTGGACTTCAGCCACACACCCCTGACATCTATATCCAGCCTGGCAATGACCAAGCCACTGCTGGAAGCCCCCCAGTTTCCCCTGTGGGAATGAGGGGGGTGCCACAGGACTCAATCCCACCCCTTCTCCTTCCTCTGTCTTCCATCCCATTTCCTTCCCCTTCCCTCTCTCCCCCTCCCTCCTAACTGCTTTGCAACAACATCCTAGAATGTAAATGTAAAAAAATAATATTAATAAAATTACATCTT
>NW_007895420.1:0-522 GCF_000696425.1 Galeopterus variegatus
GGCTCAGAAAATCTTGCAAAACCAGTGGCAAGACTGTTGCCTATTGTTAATGACTCCCCTCGGTATTTCTTGACTACAATACTTCTTGTCTCAGCTTACTTTTTGCATTTCTTAACATTGTTTTCTATTGAATATTTTGATCCTTTGACATAATCACTATAGGCCTTGATTCTTGAGTATGTTTGAAATAAGTGTTAGAGTAATGTAAGTGTAGGAAAACAGCTTTTTAATTATCGTTTACTCTTGTCTTTATCCATTGTTTTTAAATTAATTTTTTTCGTTATAGCATTCAAGAATGACCAAAAAAAGAAAACGCCAAAATGATTTCCAAAAAGTAAAACTAAAAGTTGGTAAAAAGAAGCCCAAGATAGAAAATGCTACTGCAACAAACTTTAAAACAAAGACAATACATCTGCCTGAGCAACTCAAAGAGGATGGAACACTTCCAACAAACAATAGAAAACTTAACATAAAAGTAAGTCATAAATTGTGCTTTGGTAAAGTGAGATTTTTTTGAAATCA
>NW_007895421.1:0-522 GCF_000696425.1 Galeopterus variegatus
GGCACTGTCTGTCATTCAGCCAGTCAGCCGGTTAGCCAGTCTGTGAACCCAACAGCTGTCCTGCCAGCTCCGCACCCCCCCATCCACGCATCACTTGGCAAGGGGAGGGGAGTCCTGAGCATCCTCCCCATGGGTCCTGCCTGTCCACAAGGGAGGGGTCCTAAACTCATGCTGCAAAGTGCTCCTTTGTCAGCATCTGCAGTGACTCCCACTGTGTCCGGGTTGTGCGTGTGGTCCCAGCACACATGGGCCATGCGCTGTGCTACACCCTGCACGCATGTGTGTTGTATGTCTTACGGATGTTACACCATGCATGCCGAGGGAATGCATCATTGCACCTGTCCATGCTACACGTGTGTGCATCCTGCCGTGTGATGAGGTGTGCGTGGTGGAGAGAGTGTATGTGTTCATGCCCAGGTGTGGTTTCTGATAGTCCCTGGCACTCGACTTAGAGCAGGCCGTGCCTTTTTTCTCTTTCATGTATTATCCCAACACACACGAGCCTGGGAGGACAGGCAGGGG
>NW_007895422.1:0-522 GCF_000696425.1 Galeopterus variegatus
TCAACAAAGTAATTACAAATTGTGGTTAGTTTTATGAAGAAACTAGCATTGAGTGCGGTTGAAGAAAGGAAATACTCAGATTGAGGTCTGAGATGTGAGAAACATGAGAAGCTTGCTACTGGAAGATCCAGGTTAAACTCTTCAGGGCATAAGAAAGAATCTCTGCAGTAGAAAAGGGTGTGAGGAGGAAAAGGTATTTGTATTTTCAGAGTAGGAGTAAGAAGATGATGTGGTCAAAACATAGACACCTAAACAAGGTGGTTGGAGATCAGGTCTTGTGCAAGCCTAGAGGGTTTGCACTGTAAAGATTCAGCAGTATACACTAGGTATAATTTTCCATTTACAAAGATTAGCTTCTCATTTGAGAATGGATTGTATTGAAGAAAAGAGAATTCCATTATTGTGGCCCTGTAGGTAAGAAAGGATAGTGATTTAAACAATGGAGGTCAAAATGGAGTTGGAGGGCCGGCCCGGTGGCGCACTGCTGTAGTGCGCTGCTTGGGAAGTGCGGCGGCGCTCCCG
>NW_007895423.1:0-522 GCF_000696425.1 Galeopterus variegatus
TTACACTAATTTTTTGAGTGCAATGATACATTCTCCAGAGGTAGGTTTTCCAATTCAGATACCCAATGGGGTCTCAGAATTTTAGAAAAAAATGTAAAAACATGAAAAAGTCAAGTTTTAGAATAACAGACTCATCATTGAGTCCTGTTCTGAGGACTCAATTTGTTTGAGCAGATTTGACTGGGAAAATAATTTTCAGTAAATGTGAGGATGTGGGGTTGTTATTATGTTTTCTTGAAATAAATTGTTAGTAATAGTTGAAAAGACAACATGACATGTAAGATGAAACTACTTCAATATAATTATTCTGTTGTTAAGAATTAGGAACACATGAATACAAATTTCGTCAACAGAATTTTGTAAAATCTTCTATAAAGTGATCATTTACTTAGAAGTCCTTGGTCACCATATCACTTTACTGTTTTGAAGATTTTCAGCATATTTATGATTGGGATTTGGAAGGGGGAGGAGGTCTGTATGGATATGTTTGTGTGTTATATAATTCTTTACTCACCAAAGTTT
>NW_007895424.1:0-522 GCF_000696425.1 Galeopterus variegatus
CCTTTGCAACTAAATGCAGAGGAGAAACAGGGCATTATCTCTGGAGGGATGTGTAGTCAAGTAAGGGTATTCCTTTTTTATTAATGAGATGGCTCATATTTTAGTATGTTTCCATATTGAAGAGAAATCCAGACCAATGGAATTTTCACAGTAGTATTTTCTCACACACTAGGTATCACAGGAAAAACAAATCAATGGGCTAAACTGGTACACAAACAAGTTTTACTTTACATTTCCTGTCCTGTGATGCCCAATATATTTATGAGTTTCTTAGACATTTTTCCTCCATTGCAAATTGTGCAGATTCTTTGCTTCTTTAATAGGTTGAACTGTCTTTATTCCTGTTTGTAATCACATTTTTTAAAAAGTATGATAACTGGGGTTATTCACCACCTTTGGTATTTGTCATTTGGTCCTTTTATAAAACTATAACTATTTTTGGAGGGAAATGTGTGAATGTTTATGAATTTTGAGTAGCCAAATCTGTCAGTCAGTCATACTGTACTCCCCTCATTGCTTTTA
>NW_007895425.1:0-522 GCF_000696425.1 Galeopterus variegatus
GCTGCCTCATTTTCCGGTGCTTAAATATGAGCTAATTGCAGTCTTCTTTCTTTGATTTCTTTAGCTGAAATTGTTGATGCATGCAAAAATCCTTATAAAGCCTACAGTAGTCATATTTAGAACTCAATGGATAATTGCTAATATCATTCAGACAGAATAATCTTTCTAAAACACAGACCTGAACACATGCATTTGATTGGTATGAAATTTTCAAATACAGTGGTTTCTTGGTATTCTGTCTGTTTTGTTGTGTTGTGTTTTGGTTTAGTATTACAGCTCCTTTCTATTTAGTTTATTATCTCCTCCTATCACTCCAAACTAAAAATATTGTCACTCGCTCAGGATAATTTTTACTTTTCCATCCCTATGTATTTTTTCTTGGCTTCTGCTAAATTGGTTTTCCTTTTATCTCTGCTTCTCAAAAACAAAAACAAAAACAAAAACAGAAAAACTGTATTCTTTTCTGGGATGAAGACAATAATGTTACCTTCTCTGTGAAGTTTGCTCTGAACTTAGCTAGAA
>NW_007895426.1:0-522 GCF_000696425.1 Galeopterus variegatus
GAAGAACCACAGGTGTTTCATGTTGCTGCAGATGAGGCTTGTGACTTCCAAAAAATATTTTTCTGGTGAGTAAGAGCAGGAATTTAAGTAATGGGTGCTGTGGTTTCATCTGGACGCCTAAGTGGGGATTTTACATGTTGGTGGCAATTTTACATGTAAAGGTGTTAAGGGGGAAGGAGATGTTCCTGTGTCTGGGGCTCCCCATGGGTTTTGTTCTTCCTCTGGGATCCACCCTCCACAAGCCTGGTGTCCTTTAATTCCAAGCCAGGAAATGTGCTAAATAAAATAGTCAGGAAGTTGGATGTAGCCAAGAATCAAGAACAGCTTTGGGAAGAGGGTCAATGTGCCACTACCACAATGAATAGATGAGAGTACTTCTAGTCTTTCCATGTCAAGCACATGCCATATGCAGCATCCTCTAAGTTGATATACCTGTTGTAATCAATTTCTTCTCTACTAGGTCATGATGAAGTGATAGGATACCTGAAAGTTTTAAAGCATTAGCTCAGTGTAATAATCACA
>NW_007895427.1:0-522 GCF_000696425.1 Galeopterus variegatus
CACCCAGCAGTCAATAAAACTAGCCCAAACAAATCTCTCCCCAATGGTGGGAAGACAACCAGCCTTCTCCTACTGCCTTAGTGCCTGATCGCCCCAGCTGTGCTATTGCCTCCACATCCCTTTTATTGCTTCATCACTCAGGACTCCCTCTCCACTGCTAAAGAAATCTGGTTGTCCTTCATTGCACTGATCTCGCCAAACAGAAAAGGACTGTGTGACAAGGCAGCCTTCCAAAAGGCATTGCTTACACTTGGCACCCAGTAACTTTTTTCTCCATTCACGCCCAAGTCTAAAGACATTAAATATATACATTCTACTTTCTGAGTGTGAGCACACAACTCATAGCCTGAAATTATTTACAGTGCTGTCAATTACATGGACATTACCTAGTTACAGAAAGCACCAACCACATGCAAATGATGGTAGGCAGCTGGATAGAGAAGAAAGAATGTGAGACTTTGCATCAAGAATAGGTTTAAGTACCAACTTCACCACTGTGACCTTGGACAAGTCATTTAAAAG
>NW_007895428.1:0-522 GCF_000696425.1 Galeopterus variegatus
TTCACTTAATATAATCCTCTCAAGGTCCATCCATGTTGTTGCAAATGGCAGTATTTCATTCATATCTTTTAAAAAACTTGCCAGCATTAACATATCTACAGAGATGCTATGTCAGTCAGTAGGAGAGAAAGTCAATCCTAGATACACAGAAAATGGAGGGCCAGCGAGGAGGACAACCATGAGTGTCTGGTCCTCTCAGAAAGATGGCAGCACCCAGTCATCACACCTTAATAACACTGCCATTAAGATCACACGACTAATGGAAGTGAGGTCCCCAGAATCCAAATCTCTCTCTAGTTTATAAAACTAAGGGTCAGGTTCTGAAGGAAGGTGACCTTATCAAGGTACTTTTGTGGTCTGGAGGCCTGGCTTGGGATCACTTTCGCCATCTGACTCATATTTATCCCACTGTGCACCCTCTTCAAAAACTAAGCTAGTCATTGATTCATCCATTTCCTAGGGTTAGACTTAAGATATATTCTCAGACATTAAACTCTGCCTAAAAGCCTTGAAAGTGAAAAA
>NW_007895429.1:0-522 GCF_000696425.1 Galeopterus variegatus
TACGGGCGCGACACTGAGGGTTGCGATCTGTTGCCGGTCACGAAAAAAGACAAAAAAAAGGGGGGGGGAAAAAAAGGAAAAACAATAATAATAAGGAATTTGAAGTCGCTCGAAGCCGGGCCACTTGGCATTGCAGATGGGCAACTCCAGGGCTGAAAAAACGGGCTGAACGAGGAAATCAGCCGCCAGCGCGGAGCCTGGAGATGAGCTGCGGTCTGAGATCATTCAGGACGTCCTCCTAGGCGCTCTGGCTCGGTGCCCCGCCCTTCGCACATCGCCACTTACTTCCTCTTTGTCATTTTTGGTGTCATCCTGGCCATTCCCTGCGGAGGACCTCCAAGAACTTCAGCAAATTTCTACGTCCCTCCTTGTAATTCTTGATATTTATTCACATAGTCAGGACTTTAGATGCACATAATTGCTCTTCGATTACTACGTTCTGTTTGTCCCCTTTCAGCAATATCTCTGGCAGTTTAGTTTCAATTCTTTCACTTCTTAATTCTGTGACTTGGTGGGTCTTCC
>NW_007895430.1:0-522 GCF_000696425.1 Galeopterus variegatus
GCTCCTGGGGCCAGACCCTAACCAAAGTGCACCTACGGTAGTGAGTCACTGAACACAATTTTGTTCAGCCATTTATTGAGCATCTACTGTGTGCCAGGCACTGGGGCTTGAAACCAATGAGATGTGGTCCTTCTCCATCCCCCGGGGACAGCAGGTAGCATCTGCTACCATGAGTCATACCTCAAGGTACACAAGGCTTGTTTGAACTTGGTATTTGGTATCATCACATATTCTTCATCACAGCCCTGGGGACAGACTTAGGGCCAGGATTAGAGATGCAGGTAACAGATGATGAAACTGAGGCTCAGAATGAAAACAACATGCCCAATGTCCCACAGCTAGTCAGGGGCAGGGCCAGAATTCAAGCCAGCCCTGAGTTTCTGTGCAGGCGCTCCCAGCAGGTGGTTTGTATCTGGAAAACAGGAGTTGGTGCAAAGGGTTCTGGGAGTAAGTGTTGGGTGTGGATGATGTGGGGAGATGGTGCTTGATCACTTTCTACAGCTCCTACTTCCTCCCACAGGA
>NW_007895431.1:0-522 GCF_000696425.1 Galeopterus variegatus
TTGCAGGAGAGTAACCATACGAAAGTGAGGCTGCCTCTTGCTGAGCTCCACTGGTATTTTTCATCACAGACCCACTGCAGGCTTCCCAGTTCTTAGGCTCTGGGCCTTGACAGACATCTTCACTGCAGTTTGGCAAATCTATGAGGAAGAAGGAAAGAAAAATCAATGCAGAAGGCTGGTTGGGAGCTTTAACTGCTCTCTTGGACACTTTAGATTGCTTAATGAGAAAAATATTTCTGTAGAGATTTGGGTTTCCCCAGAGACTGACCCCAAGATAAGGATTCAAGGCAAGCAGTTGATTCAAGAGGTGCAAGGAAACTCAGTGGGAGTGGAAATACTGAAAAGAAGACAGCAATAAGTTTGTATTGTTAACCTAGGAACTACTGTGGATGACTGGGGCTTAATTCTTCAGGAGAACTCTGAGAAGTGGAGTAAAACTTGTGCCTTTGAGTTATCCTAGCTGAAGACTGAGGGAGCTGGGGTATTTGGACACTGACTCCCAAAAGTCTTTGGTTGAAGGCT
>NW_007895432.1:0-522 GCF_000696425.1 Galeopterus variegatus
CCTTACATGGGGTCATAAACTTGATAGAATTTTCTCCTCTACTATTCTAGCACTGGCTGTCAGGCTAAATCAGCACAAAATCTTTATGATTCTGTGAAGAAAGGAGAGATTTAGGTAAAAAGCATTATGAACGGAAAAAGTGCCTTTACATTGTGGTGCAGTTCCTCATTAAGGTGTGAGGTTGTGGCACCATTGAATAGCTAAGGTGTGCAACGGAAGGACGGGCGGTAATGCTTTTTGATGGAGTAGTTGGTATTGGATAGCGGCAGGACCATCTCATAAAATGGGAGTGCTGAGTTAAGGGCTCTGTCTTTCGTTTCTTGAGTTCATTCACACTCCTTCAAGTTTCCTCTTAATCCTAACACCAGAATCTGCCTTGCAATGGGCATACTTAATTGGCAAATATATTTTAATGGAGTTATTGGGGGTTTAGGTAACATGAGTTAGTTACCTAGTATTTGGTGGTGGTAGAAAATTTAGGGAGATAGGAACATTGCCATCTTTTTTTGTTGGGATTTAAAA
>NW_007895433.1:0-522 GCF_000696425.1 Galeopterus variegatus
TTCAGACATGTATAATAATTGATTGCTATATTATACATGTCCACCTCAGGCACCCTGAATGTTACATTCCCAAATGTACCCAGTTAGAAAATGTGGGACTTAAGAAAAAAAAAAAAAAACAGTCACTTCATCTAACTTTCACTGCCACTCATTAGTAAATGCATCAAAGTAAGAAATTATATAACATCTACTCTTATATATTTAAAAAGTGAGATATTGTAAAAACGGGGATAGATACATCATAACAACTAGACATTTGGAATAATGAAGAAATGTAGCAATATGCTATGTTTTCAACCATTTATACTATCATTTATCCTCACTTGAAGATTACATCATACTTTCATCATGGAAGCTACACAGCAGTAATTTTCAGAGAAAGGGTAAGAACTTGTGATATTTCATATGTACTCATCATATAGTACAAGAAGGGTACTTGTAGTTTGAAAAGCTCCCACAAATTATTCTGATACACACCTAGATAAAAAGTGCTTCTGTTGAGAATCATTTTCAGAAGAGACC
>NW_007895434.1:0-522 GCF_000696425.1 Galeopterus variegatus
GTGCGTACATATTTATGATTGTTATGTCTTCTTGATGGGTCAGTCCTTTTATCATTACGTACTGTCCCTCATTGTCTCTTTTTACGGTTTTTAGTCTAAAGTCTATTTTGTCAGATATAAGAAGAGCTACTCCAGCTCATTTTTCTTTTCTGTTTGCATGGTAAATCTTTTTCCATCCTTTCACTCTTAGTCTATGTGAGTCTTTATGGGTGAGGTGGGTCTCTTGAAGGCAGCATATAGTTGGGCCCTCCTTTTTAATCCAGTCAGCCAATCTGTGTCTTTTGATTGGGAATTTAAGCCTTTTACATTAAGAGTTGTTAATGAAAAGTGTTGATTTATCCCTAGCATTTAATTGATTATTGTTTGGTTGTCTTAGGTGTCTCTTGTTCCTTGCTTTCTAATTTACTGTTTATTTTCTGTGTTTGTTGGTTCCTTAGGTTGTAGATAGCCTTTTTGTTTGATTGTTTTCTCTTCATGAATGCCATTTTTATTATACTAGTGGGTTTTGATTTTTCTTGGGTT
>NW_007895435.1:0-522 GCF_000696425.1 Galeopterus variegatus
TTTTTTTTTAATGAAATATTTCAGACATAAAAATACACAGGGAAAAATATTCCCTGGTACTGCCTTGCTGCTTAAGAAATGAAATATTGCAAATACAATTGGAGCCTCTTATGTACCAGTCTCTAATAAATCCACCATCACCAGGAATCACTATCTTGATTTTATCATTGTCTTGTATATTATTATATTTTTGCTAGATACGTATTAATCCCTGAGGAATATATAGTATTGTTTGTTTTTTTTTTTCCTTTTTGTCTCTTTTTTTGTGACCGGCAACGGATCGCAACCCTCAGTGTCACGCCCGCCCCGGACCGGGACCAGCAACGGAATCGCACCCCTCGGTGTTGCCCCCGCGCCTCGCTCAGCCAGTGAGTGGCCAGTCTGTATGTGGGATCCGAACCCTCAGCGGGAGCACCGCTGTGCTTCCCAAGCGGCGCACTGTAGGAGTGCGCCACCGGGCTGGCCCATAGTATTGTTTTATATAATAACAATTTTAGGGTAGTTCGGAAAGTTTGTGGGAAA
>NW_007895436.1:0-522 GCF_000696425.1 Galeopterus variegatus
GGCCTGTAGTTGTCTTTTTTTGTCATATCTTTATATGGTTTTGGTATCAGGGTGATGCTGGCCTCACGGAATGAGTTTGGGGGAATGGCCTCTGTTTCAATTTTTCACATAGTTTGAAGAGAATTGGTATCAGTTCCTCTTTAAGGGTTTGGTAGAATTCAGCAGTAAAGCTGTCCAGTCCTGGGCTTTTCTTTGTTGGGAGACTGCTGATTATTGCTTCAAACCCATTGCTTGTTATTGGTCTGTTCAGGTTTTCTAGTTTGTCTTGGTTCAGTCTTGGTAATTTGTATGCATCCAAAAATTATCCATTTCTTCTTTCGTTTCAACTTTGTTTGTGTATAGTTGTTTGTAATAGTCTCTAATGATTCTTTATATTTCTGTGGTATCATTTGTAATGTCTCCTTTTTCATTTCTGATTTTTGTTGTTTGGGTCTTCTTTCTTCTTTTTTTAGTTAGCCTAACTAATGGTTTGTCCATTTTGTTTATCTTTCAAAAAATCAACTTTTTGTTTCATTGATCTGT
>NW_007895437.1:0-522 GCF_000696425.1 Galeopterus variegatus
AAACATTCAGCATAGAAAAAGAGAAAACACAGAGCTTTTATTTCCCCCTCTCCCCGAGACCTGGGCCCCGCCAGAGGTGGTCATTACACAGACGGATGTATCCTTCTAGACAAAGGCTATCCAGCAGGGACAGATCTGAGCCCTAGTGTCAGTTTGAATTTTCTAGTCGCTGCATTAAAAACAGGTGAAATTGGGCCGGCCCGGTGGTGCACTCGGTAGAGTGCAGCGCTTGGGAATGTGGCGGCGCTCCCACCAAGGTTTCAGATCCCATATAGAGACCGGTCTGCTCACTGGTTGAGCGCGGTGCGGACGCGACACCAAGGGTTGAACGTGACACCGAGGGTTGCAATCCCGTTGCCGGTCGCAGTACGGGTGCGACACCGAGGGTTGCGATACCGTTACCGGTCACGAAAAAAGACAAAAAGAAAAAAAAAAAAAGAAAAGAAAAAAAAAAACCAGGGGAAATTAATTTTAATACATTGTGTCTAACCCAACATATCTTAATTATCATTTCAACATGTA
>NW_007895438.1:0-522 GCF_000696425.1 Galeopterus variegatus
TTTTTTTTTTTCCTTTTTGTCTTTTTTCGTGACCGGCAACGGGATCACAATCCTCGGTGTCACGCCCGCACTGCGCTCAACCAGTGACCAGACCGGTCTCTATATGGCATCTGAACTCTTGGCGGGAGTGCCGCACTCTACCGAGCGCCACCGGGCCGGCCCCAATTTATGAGTTCTTTGTGTTGTAAGGATATTAGTCCTTTGTGACATGTGACGGATATTTTTCCTAGTTTAATACTTGCCTTTTATGTTTATTCATGATAGCCTGACTCAACACTTTGTCTCGTTGTGAAGGCAGCATGTACTATATTTGAATGATTCTGTGGCACTCACGTTCTTCTACTTTGAAATCAGGTGTGACTTAAGCTCCACGTGTCCTGCGGTTGCTGTCAGTCTTGTTCGAATTGTCAGCACCTGTCCACCTGGTTTCTCCTGTTTCTTATTCTTCTCAGCCCCCTGCCTGCTTTTCACTCCTGGAGCGCTCAAGACCATTTCCACCCCAGAGCGATTCTCTCTGCTGCT
>NW_007895439.1:0-522 GCF_000696425.1 Galeopterus variegatus
GCAATTTGAAGAAAACTTTCAGTTATTGAACACTCCCTAAATTTAGCAGACATCCCTGCACCGTTTGATCAATCTGTCCTCTAATCTTAAAGCATTAATTTACAAAATCATTCCTTTTGATTAACCCACTGTCAGTCAAAGCTGCTCTACTGGATGAACTTGAATGCTACACTTTATTTTGCATCTTTGTAAACCATCTATTTATAATTGCATAAAAATTGAAAACCAACATGCATTGTTTCACATCTAATAAAATTGAAAACCAACATGCATTGTTTCACATCTAATTGTGTCTTTGAAAGTAAATCCTTTAGAAATATATAAATTTATTTCAAATTTCTGTTCCATAAATATGATATGGCTGGATAGGATAAAACCAAAACTTGGTCAAACAAACAAAACAATAGCTAGCTCAAAAATTATCATAAAGTGGCAAATGTGTAAAGTAAATAAGAATATGTATGTGACTATAGTCCCACTCTTCATTTTGAGGTTTTTCCTACTCATTTACACTTGGATTTA
>NW_007895440.1:0-522 GCF_000696425.1 Galeopterus variegatus
GAAATTTCAAAGTAAATGGATGAGATACCACTACATACCTCTTAGAATGGCAAATCACCCCTACCCTACAAAGAATCACAACACCAAATGCTCCAACAATGTAGAACAATAGGAACCCTCATTTATTGCTAGGAAGAGTGCAAAATGATCCAGCCACTATGGAATACAGTTTTGTTTTGTTTTTTTTGTCCTTTGTGAGACCAGCCGCACCACGCTCAGCCAGTGAGCGCACCGGCCATCCCTATATAGGATCCGAACCCATGGCGAGAGCGCTGCTGCGCTCCCAGCGCCGGACTCTCCCGAGTGTGCCACGGGCTCGGCCCTGGAATACAGCTTAGAAGTTTCTTACATAATTAAACATAGTCTTACTATATAATCCTGCAATTATGCGCCTTGGTGTTTGTTCAAATGAGTTGTAAAAACCTACACACAAATGTTTATAGCAGCCTATCCATAATTTTCAAAAACTGGAAGCAACCAAGATGTTCTTCAAGAGGTAAATGAATTCTACTATATATATAT
>NW_007895441.1:0-522 GCF_000696425.1 Galeopterus variegatus
AGTATATTCAACATTATACAGTATCATCATTTTTCCTGGCCCTTTACCAATTCCTCTCTTAGCTCCTCCCCTTTCCACACTTCTGGTAACCTCAGTTCTGTTCTCTCCTTTTGAAATTTCAGCGTATTACTGTGATTGTTTTATCTTTCTGTCTTATTTATTTATTTATTTATTTATTTATTTTTTGCTCGCACTTGAGAGTGAGGACATGCAATATTTCTCTCTGTGTGTGCCTGGCTTATTTCACTTAACATAATTTTCTCTAAGTTCATCCATGTTGCTGCAAATGGCAGATTTTCATTTTTTTATGGTCGAATAATATTCCATTGTGCAAATATGCCACAATTTCCTCATCAAGTCATCCAATGATGGACATTTAAGTTAGTTACAACTCTTAGCTATTGTAAATAGAGCTATGATAAACACATGAGGGCAGGTATCTCTTCAATATAATGATTTCTATTCCTTTCGATATATACCCAGCAGTGGAATTACTGGATTGTATGGTAGTTCTATCTGTAG
>NW_007895442.1:0-522 GCF_000696425.1 Galeopterus variegatus
AACAACATCATTTGGGATATCACCAACCCTTCTTCTGCCCACTGTGTTCCCATAACAATACAGCTAAAAGATCCCTCCAAATATATAAGTCAGTCTCGGTACCCCCTCAGCACCACAGTGCTTCACGGACTCCAACCCATTATTGAGGACCTTCTCAGGAAGGGATACCTCTGCCCCACTCAATCACCTTTCAATACTCCCATACTGGCAGTAAAAAAGCCAAATGGCTCCTATCGCTTGGTCCAAGCCCTCCGTTTAATCAACTCTGCCATCACTCCTATCCATTCCCTCGTCCCTAATCCCTACACCCTCTTGTCCCAGGTTCCAGCCTCTACCACCTACTTCTCAGTTTTAGACTTAAAAGATGCCTTTTTCTCCATCCCCTTAGACCCTTCCTCACAGGATCTGTTCGCCTTCACATGGACTGACCCCAACACTCGCCATTCAGAGCAGCTTACTTTGACTGTTTTACCCCAGGGATTCTGGGACAGCCCCCACCTCTTCGGCCAAGTGCTAGCCCAA
>NW_007895443.1:0-522 GCF_000696425.1 Galeopterus variegatus
CGGGGAATAACACAGAGAGCGCCCGCCTCTCCTCCCTACCCTTCCTCTGTGAAAGGCTGTCTGTGCGCTGCTGAAGACACGCTCAAAACCACAGTCCCTTTTCTCCCAGTTGCACCAGTTGGTACGTGTTGTTGTGTAATCTTCCGGGCAAGTCCAGGAAAGGAGAGCGGGTTCTGATTAACAGGACTAAAGACCTCCCTCTGGGGGACTCGAGTCACAGGGGTGGCCCTTTCACAGCCAGTGGGCCAGGTGGGGTTTGGGGATCGACCTTCATTGCACTGTGGCTGGACATTAGCCTTGGGTTGTCGGTGAACAGTGTCACCTTCTCTGCCCACCGGTACTCACAGGCAGTGAGAGAGACAGAGGCAAAGGAAGGCTGCAGGACACGGCAGCTGGGGTCCACCTCGCTGTGGCCGTGAGCCTCTCTGCAGAAGCGCTGGGGCTCACTAAAGCCAGCTGAGCCATGATAAGAGTGTGTTTGTTTCTTCCATTAATCACACACATCTCAGAAAAGCTGAATGA
>NW_007895444.1:0-522 GCF_000696425.1 Galeopterus variegatus
TCTCTTCCCTTTTTTAAAGTTAATTAAATATTTTAGCCAGTGACTAAACATGATTAGCGACTTTGTGCCCAGATTCATTTTCCTACACTCAGCCAACAGACAGTGTGTGACAAATTAAAAATAGGAAGCATTTCAGAATACGGTGGCCTGTTCCTGAGCACCCATGTAGGTTAAATTCAGATGATGGGCACAGATCATCTGTATTGCAGTGGAAACCTTGAGAAGCCTGGGACAGAATGGGCTGGAGCTGGGGATTGCTGCGTAGTCAGACAGTAACAGCGACGGCTAAAGCCGTGAAAAGTCTCAGAAGAGGCAAACCTGGTAATTTAGAGTCCAAACATCAGTTTTTATTTCTAATAAGGAAAGCCTGAGTGAAAGTCATGCAAATCTTGTTGGATATGAAATCCTTCTTACAAAACAACATTTTGATGAGTCTAAGGTAAACAAATCAGACGCACGTGGATTAAATTCCCATTAAAATGCACATGATTTGTCCGGTACGGGCGCGACACTGAGGGTTGC
>NW_007895445.1:0-522 GCF_000696425.1 Galeopterus variegatus
ACCCCCTTCAGAGGTCCAGTACCAAGAAGTTAGAGGGTTCTACATTCTTGAGAGAGAGAGAATATGGGAGGTGTGCCAGGAAGGAGGTCGAGAAGCCTAAGCTTTGCCCAGCTCTGGCGCTGACTTGTGTGAGCTTGGGCCATCACCTCCCCTCTCTGGGCTTCAGTGTCTTCCTCTGTTGAATGTTCATAGGAGGAAGAAAGAAAAGGGAGGTGGAATTTGTTCTATGTTCCTGAGACTTGAATGAGCACTTCCCCTTGGCAGGGCAGTGCCCAGCTGGCTTGCCCAGTGCCCAGCAGGCATCCGCGTCCTCAGAACGTCCTCAGATTGACCTGGGCAGGGACAAGCTGGCTCTGGCTCCACCTCCCAGCTCAGGTATCCTGCATTTCAGAGTAGAAAGTCAGGGTGGTCCCCGATGGACTCTGTGCAATTAGATTATTAAGTGCTGGAGGCTGCTGCAAGTATAAAACCCACACCCCTGTCCCTGGGAAGGCTCAGGCCCTCGGCCACTGCTGGTGCTGA
>NW_007895446.1:0-522 GCF_000696425.1 Galeopterus variegatus
TAACACTCTTCAATAAAGTGCTGTGAATTCTGGACTACTTCACTTAGAGAAATGCCAAGGACAGGAGAATGCTTTTATTTTAATGCAAGTCATAAACAAATCTGTAAGTTCATTTCATTTGGAATTTGATGTAGTGGACATCAAGAAAGTAGAAGCTAAAGTAGTAAAATACTTAACTATGCTCAGCAGACAACAAGCTGTGTTGGAGTACATTCCATTATTGTCAACATCTTCACTATTACAAGAAACCCCAATGATCATTAAGAAAAAGGAACACACTAGAGCCGGCCCCATGGCTCACTCAGGAGAGTGCAGCACTGGGGGTGCTGAGGCCGCAGGTTCGGATCCTATATAGGGATGGCTGGTGTGCTCACTGGTTGAGCGTGGTGCAGACCACACTGTGCTGAGGGTTGCCATCCCCTTACCGGTCAGGGGGAAAAAAAAGAAAGAAAGAAAAAGGGACATACTAGAAAATTTATGTGGAAACATCAAAGAATAAAAGATGGTCAATTGTGTTAATAA
>NW_007895447.1:0-522 GCF_000696425.1 Galeopterus variegatus
GCCACGCTCCCAAGTGGTGCACTCTCCAGTGCGCCACCGGGCCAGCCCGTAGTGCCTCATTTTAAATGACTTCTTCAGACTAGGTATAACAGAAATGCTGTGTGAACTAATGTATTCCCTAACCTCCTCAATTCAGAAAATATGTATTTTATTTTTAGCACTCTCAAATAAGCCAAGAAAAATAAATATTAAACATTTTATATAGGTGAATGAGGATAGTCAAAGACCCTCCAGTGTGTTTGGGTGACATCAGTGACAAATCCAATAAAGTACAGAGAAAATGTTTGTAAATTTTTATCTACCTGACTAACTGACATGCAAGCTCACCCCCAGCCCACAGGGATGTGGGTAGAATTTTGTTTGTTTTAATTTTATAGGTTATTGTTTCAATGGGCCAGTTCACTTTGACTTGGGAACAAAGCAACAAGGTATAGGAGCCACCAGATATACTTTTACTATTGTAAAAGAAAGAAAGCATATCTTTTTATTTTTCTATGGCACAGTCTTCATAAATGTAGTCCC
>NW_007895448.1:0-522 GCF_000696425.1 Galeopterus variegatus
ACTGATTAAGCTGCAAGTTAGGGTGGGAACAAGAAAGAAGTTTCTTTCTTTCTCACATAACGTCTCACAGGGTGGGGTGAGGCTGGTGTGGCTGCTCAGTGGTGTAGGAACTAAGATCCCGCCACCTCGTGTCTAGTACCTGGAGGGTTAGCAATGACTCTCCGTCAGGCCTAATGCCAGTGCACAGGAAGGGGTGAAGCGAAGAAGAGGAGGCATACTTTTTTCCTTTCTAGGGCCCAACCCAGAAAGTGCACTTAATACTTCCACTCCCATTAGCCAGAATCCAGTCCCATAGCCACACTTCGCTGCAAGGGAGGCTGGGAAGTGTAACCTTTAGCCAGGTGTTGTGTGCCCAGCAGAACTTCTAAAGAACAGGAGAACAGATAATTAGGAACAACTAGCAGGATCTTCTCCCACCATCACCTCCTGGATTCAAGTTGGCCAGGCTGGAGCTCCAAGAGGCTGTCGTTCCCTGTCCTGTAATTTGCACAGACTGCCACCAGGTGGCGGTGGTGACTTGGT
>NW_007895449.1:0-522 GCF_000696425.1 Galeopterus variegatus
TGTCCAACTCTGCAGAAAGTACAACACCAGGAGCAAACCGTAATGTAAACTATGGCCTTTGTACGATACTGATGTGTCAACGAAGGTTCATCAGTTGTAAGAAATGCACCACTCTGATGGGCGATGTTGGTAGCGGGGGAGGCTTTGCATGTGTGGGGGCAGGGAGTATATGGGAAATCTCTGTACCTTCTGCTCAGTTTTGCCGTGAAGCTAAAACTGCTCTAAAACAATAAAGTCTTAAAAAAAAAAAAAAAGCATAGGAGCATGGAATGTCAATAAACAATCCAGTCCTTCCCAGAGAGCAAACTGCAAAATAACTGGCATTCTGGACAAGAGAGAGAGCGACAGCCAGGGCTTGCCAGCAGCAGGGCTCAGGGAGGGGGTTACGGATTCTGCAGGAAGGTGGCGTGGGGCACAGGCAGGATGCAATTACTGAATTGGGACAAGGCCAGGTGCTCACGGCTTCTGCTGCCACCTTTGGCAAATGTTCCCCGGGATTCTGAAGGCTCAGACACGGCCCAT
>NW_007895450.1:0-522 GCF_000696425.1 Galeopterus variegatus
CTTCATCACGCTGATTTTCTGACAGTTCCTGTCTCAGGGCCTTAGCACAGCCAATTTCCCTAACAGGATTGCTCTTTTTCTCCACTCTTCACCTTCAATCATTCAGGCCCCATCTTATTTTTCTTGGAAATGCCTTCCATGAATCCACAGACCATACTCTGGACTTCTCCTGTGTAACATTCATCATACTTGTACTTGGTTAATATCTATCTTCCTAGTGAGACTGTATGCTCCCTGAGAGCAGGGGCCATGACTGGCTTTGTCAGTGCCAGGCACGCGTTGGATTCTCAACAAATATTTGCTGAATAGATGAATGCAGTCTAAACTTTGGGAGAGTGAAAATTGTCTGAAATTACTGCCTTGGCCTTGATTCAAGAAGTGATGATCTGGCATCAACTTGTATGGATGAGACACAACAAAGCAACAGAACAAGAAAACCTGGTAGGACCAGAGCAAGACCTTTTTTTTATAGTCCTTTCTAGATCAGGTTTTACCAATGCCCTAGTGAGGTGAGATTAAGAC
>NW_007895451.1:0-522 GCF_000696425.1 Galeopterus variegatus
GAGTGAGATGATATCTCATTGTGATTTTAATTTGCATTTCCCTGATGATTAATGATGTTGAACATATTTTCATGTGCCTGTTGGCCATTTGTGTGTTTTGAGAAATGTCTGTTTCATGTCCTTTGCCCATTTTTTAATTGGGTTATTTGGGGTTATTTTTGCTGCTGAGTCATTTCAGTTCCTTATCTGTTCTGGATATCAGCCCCTTGTCTGAGGCGTGGTTGGTAAACACTTTCTCCCATTCTGTCCCTTGATATGCAGATGCTTCTTAGTTTGATATAGTCCCATTTATGGATTGCCACTTTCCCCACACTTATACAACTAGAAGTTCTAGCCTGTGAAATAAGGCAAGAGAAAGCAATAAATGGCATTCAAATTGGAAAGGTGGAAGTCAAACTATTCCTATTTGCAAATGGCATTATCTTATACATAGAAAACCCTTAAAACTCCACAGAAGAATTGCTGGAACTAATAAATGAATTCAGTAAAGTGGCAAGATTCAAAATCAACCCATGAAAATCA
>NW_007895452.1:0-522 GCF_000696425.1 Galeopterus variegatus
TTTGGCATATACTTTATGGATCTCCATTTTTATATATTTAAGAAAAGAATATGGATAGCCTTTGCCATATATTTAAAAAGAGAATAAAAACCACATTTTACAAGACTTTTCATTGAATGTGTTGGAGATATCATAGTGTTATGATTAAGAGTGAAGTTAGAGGACTCAGATTGTTTGGGTTACAATCTTAGGTCTGTCAATCGCAATTTAGCATCTTTCTGCTTTATTTATTTATTTATCATTATACAGTGCAATCAATCTTTGTGTCCCTTTATCAATACTTCCCTTTCCTCCTTCCCTCTCCCACTTTCCAACTGCCAGGAACCTACATACCATTTTCCATAATGACTGCACCATTTTACAGGCTCACCAGTAGTGTAGGAGGGTTCCCCTTTCTCTGCATCCTTGACAGCATTTGCTATTGTCAGTCTTTTCAATATTAGTTAGCCTAACTGGAGTGACGTGATATCTCAATGTGGTTTTGGTTTCCATTTCCTGGATGCTGAGTGATGTTGAGCATTT
>NW_007895453.1:0-522 GCF_000696425.1 Galeopterus variegatus
CACTGAGGGTTGCGATCCGTTGCCGGACACGGAAAAAAGACAAAAAAAAAAAGAAGAAGAATATAGAATAATAAGTAATGAGTTCTCTATCAATTGAAAAAGAAAGACAGCAAGTCACAAAATAATAAATACAACATAAAGCTAACTATAGAATAATACATAAGTATTGTGCAACCCTCTACTCTCTTGCTTCTTCTGATTTTTTGAAAAAACTATTTATTGAATTAAAACATAATTCATTATACATATTTATGGTGTACAGAATTGACTGTCAGTATTTGTGTACAGAATGTGATGATCAAATCAATATTATCAGCATGTTTATCAATTACAAATAGTAATTATTCATTGTGTCCCTCACCTAATTACTCCTCAACCTCCCTCCCCCTCCCCCTTTCCCACCTCTAGTAACTATAGGTCTGTTCTCTCCTTCCAAAAGTTCAACGTTTTACTATGGCTTCTCTCTCTCTCTCTCTCTCCTCTTACTTACGAGTGAGGACATGAGATATTTCTTGTTCTGTG
>NW_007895454.1:0-522 GCF_000696425.1 Galeopterus variegatus
GAATGAGAAACAATTCATTTTTCCCACTCACCTTCCATTCAGCATAGCACCTAATGACTATTGGCTATTATCATTATTATTATTCAATACAAGATATTGTATCTTCATTTTACTGATGAGGAAATCTAGATGTGGAAAGGTAAAGCAACATTTCTAAAATCACATTGTTGTTTCAGCTGGGATCTGAACTTTAGATCTTGGGGACTAGAACTGTGTTCTAAGCCTATGGTTCTTACTATTAATTAAACTTCTTTCTAAAGCATTGGATCAAGAGTTTTACCACTAGGAAAATCCTTAGTTATGGCTCAAACCAAGTGAGCTGTGATACCACCCCCCCTCCCACCAGAAAACTGTATCCTGGGATCTTTCTCACCAGAGATGTGGGTTACATATAAATTTGCATTTGAATATTAATATGTCTGTCATTCTGTGTGAGAGAATGCTTGAACTAATATAATAAAGCATGATCTAAAGATTCAATGTGGGGAGAAATAAAATATTGTGTTGCTTCTTCTCCATTCT
>NW_007895455.1:0-522 GCF_000696425.1 Galeopterus variegatus
AAAAAAAAAATCTGTGAAAAGTGCCTGGAAGTGATATTATCTATCTTAATGAGTTTCAGGTTATTCTTAGCAACATTCCAACAAAGCTCTCAAGTAGCTCCAAGGAAGTAAAATATACAGGAAAAGTGAAAAACATCCCCCAGAAGCAAGGTCACATCTCCCTCCTTTCCTTCTCTAATCAATTTATCTTATTCCAAACCACCTAATATTTCACCAAAGTTATTATTTGGGCCTGCTTTCTTGATCTATGCAGAAAAACAACCTTTGCACTCATTAATTTTTTTGTGTTTTCTATTTCATTGATTTTTGTTCTTATTAATATTGCCTTCCTTCTACTTACTTTGGGTTCAACATGATCTTTTTCTAGACTGTTAGAGTGAAAGCCTATGTAATTTATTTCTTTTCTAATATAAGCATTTAAAGCTATAAACTTCACACTAAACCTGGCTTTAGCAGCATTCCACAAATTAGAATATTTTGTTTTCATTTTTAGTTAGTTGAAATTGTTTGATCTCCTCTGTA
>NW_007895456.1:0-522 GCF_000696425.1 Galeopterus variegatus
CCAATGCGTGTGTGCCCATAAAGTTATGATATAAGCCTTCTTAGGGAAGCCTTCCTCCAAAACATTCAAACAGGAGGCTGGAACAACTCAGTCTTGGCACCAATGATGTCTTACTTTGAGGGTAAATTACTTCTTCAGAAGCAGCATACTTCTATGGTTAAGGGTTTAGACTCTGGAGTTTTAGCTCTGATACCCTCTTCTCTATATACTTTTGCCATTGGTTTAAACACACTAAGCTTGATTTACTCATAATAAAGTGTGGACAGTAAGAGTCTTTGAACTGTAATGTAACTGGAAGGGGAATAAAGGGAAATTCATGTAAATTCTCAGCACAAAATAAAGCACATTTGAATTGTTCCATAGATGTTGGCTATTATTATCAATGATTGCTTACAGATAGCCATGAGTGACAGCTATAGCTCTATGTAGGAATGCAAGGAGTGCTGGATTTTTAGGGCTTCATTTGAGAAAATTCCTGAGATATCATCAGTCCCACAGTCAGGCATCATTGCATCTACACAG
>NW_007895457.1:0-522 GCF_000696425.1 Galeopterus variegatus
CTACTACCAGTTCTGTCACCTTATCCAGCTCATACATTCTGCATTCTTATGTGTGAAAATGAAAGCAATGTCCATGCTTCTATCAAAGAGAAGACGTCCCCTGGGGCACTGGGTCCCATTCTATCAGACCATCTCATATACTTTGCAGCAAATGTCTTATCTGATACAAATGGGAACCACAGCTGGTTCCTAAATCAAAAATGCTAAATAAAGCTGGTATCAAAATAATTTAAATTAGCAGAAACATATTTATTTGTCAGTCTTTTTGAGGATAAAGATTTCAGTTCTGGTTCACTATCATCTATAAATTTTAGTTTTAGTTTCTTTAAAGCAGATGAGACCTTACGAGACACTTAAAGATGATCTGAGGGCAGAGTTCTAGATTTTTTCAAATTTTCCTAACCTTTTATAGTTGTCTTTCCCATAACAACAGAACAGCAACATTTTTAGCAACTTGTTAAAAAAAGAGTCTTCCCCAAGTCTTTAGCTAAGTTTTCATAAAAACAACTCTTTTTTTAAATG
>NW_007895458.1:0-522 GCF_000696425.1 Galeopterus variegatus
TGGAAGTCGCTGAGCCACGGCCTTGCTTTATTGCTCCTGCAAACTGCAGTGATTGTTCCTTGTTCAAGCAGAGGTCTTTTCTCAGCATTAGGCTCTAACACGCCTGCCCTGTGCCAAGCTAGTTTTGTGATGCTCTATCAGTATTTTCCTAACATTCTGTGCTGGCATTTGGAGTCTTAGCTTGATCTTGGTATATAATTTTTCATAACCCATACTTGTTTAGACCTAAAAATAGCTTTCACTATTGCTTTTTGACTTGTACAATTTCTTTCTTTAAAATTTTTATTCTATAATGCCTAAAACATAATAATTCATATAATTCTATAATTTTTATTCCATTATTCATTCTATTAGGTTCTGTACATGGGAAACTTTGAAAACTTTTTACACGTAAAAACATCTCATTCTCAATTTTGATTGACAATTTGGCTGGGTATAGAATTCTAGGTGCAATGTTGGTTGGTCTTAGCACTTTGAAAATATTGTTTAATTAACCTCTTGCCTCCACTTTTGCTTCTGAGA
>NW_007895459.1:0-522 GCF_000696425.1 Galeopterus variegatus
ACTGAGAATTTTTGTATTAGTTATTTTTGGAAGTTTCTGTGGAGGTTGTGCGCTTTATCTTTTAAGAAGGCAGGTATATCAATTTTAAGATTCCGTTTGGTTGAGGATTCTTTATTAAAGCAGCTCAACAGCGGGGAGCCTTGGATTCTGAGACTATGACGACCTAAGCTCAGCACCTTTCTCTTCTGTTCTCAGCTTTAATCTATTATCTCCTACCTCAAACAGCTACTGGGGTCTTCAAGCAGTGGGGTGCAAGGCCAGACTTAGTTTCTATTCTGATGTTGAGATCTGAGTACAGTCTTGGAGACCAGTCTGAGTCACGCGGCATTGATGGAGATTGTGTTGTATCCTGAGACTATCTGGCCAGCTGAGATCTGTGGGTTAACACAGATAAAAGCTACCTTCAGCCCTACATAAATGCTCCTAGTCTCATTGGCCCCGAAGAGGCCAAGAAGAAACCACTAAGTCAATGAGAAAACTAGGATGTCAGAGATCCATAAATTTTCTTTCGCATGCCTCATC
>NW_007895460.1:0-522 GCF_000696425.1 Galeopterus variegatus
TATCAATTATATGCTTTGACATACAAGCTTTTATGAGAGCATACTCTGAAGTTCCTAGAGTTTCTTGATGTATGCATAGGGTAGTTACTCTCTATGCTAAATGATTGCAGAGTGCTGTACTTTTTATTGGTGATGGCACGATTTCCCCACTATATCAGAAGCTCTTTCTTAGCGTTGTTCACTTTTTCTACTTTCAATATACTTTTTTTTTTTTTTTAAAAGATGACCGGTAAGGGGATCTCAACCCTTGGCTTGATATTGTCAGCACCACGCTCAGCCATTGAGCAAACCGGCCATCCCTATATAGGATCCGAACCCGCGGCCTTGGTGTTATCAGCACCGCACTCTACCGAGTGAGCCACGGGCTGGCCCAACTTTCAATATACTTTCTTAATACGGTAGATTTATTGGCTTCACCTTTTTACAGAGTAAATCTTGAGGACTTTGTTTCAGTTCTCAACTGAATACATAGCAGTCTTATTGGCTGCTAGATTCACAGCTAAGGACTGAATGGTTGAATCC
>NW_007895461.1:0-522 GCF_000696425.1 Galeopterus variegatus
GCTGCTACTGCTGAGGACTGAGCTCGTGTTGTCTGCCAGTGGCTCCCAGGGTCTTTCCCAACATGGACATGCATGTGTGGGGTCTGGGGACCCAGCCTGACATGTAAGGGGTCTGTGACCCGGTCTGTACAAGGGGTCTGAAGGGTCTGTGAGTCCTAGCCCTGACAATACAAATGGAAACTTAGTAAAACTAAAATAACGAAACATTTTGGCTTTATGAATTGCTTTAACAATACATCTGGCGGGC
Source organism: Galeopterus variegatus (assembly GCF_000696425.1). Taxonomy (NCBI): domain Eukaryota; kingdom Metazoa; phylum Chordata; class Mammalia; order Dermoptera; family Cynocephalidae; genus Galeopterus; species Galeopterus variegatus. The sequence continues at coordinate 248 of NW_007895461.1, forward strand.
CGGCAACGTGGCTCACTTGGGAGAGTGTGGTGCTGGTAGTGCTGAGGCCGCAGGTTCGGGTCCTATATAGGGATGGCTGGTGCGTTCACTGGCTGAGTGTGGTGCGGACAATACCATGCTGAGGGTTGCAATCCTCTTACCGGTCAGGGAAAAAAAAACAAAAAACAATACATCTGGCTATGATGGCAGGAGTCTGATAATAGCCCCAGCGAGACAATTGGCATAGTGGTGTAGCTTTACAGTGGGGCATAAAGATGACTATCAATACCTGTGTG
>NW_007895462.1:0-522 GCF_000696425.1 Galeopterus variegatus
AGGATGAGCACCTGGCACTTTGCTGCTTAGTTCTTTTCTTATGCCTTTTCCATCACTTTTTTGGGCTGGTGTGTAGACACTTGCTGAAAGGGCTATTCCACCTGGATCTCATGGAAATCATGCAGCCTTTCCCCTCACTCAATGTTTTTCTATCTCTGTAACTATATAAATGTTCCATTTGTGATGTAATTGATCTGTTTCAGATTTTCTTTCCTAAACTAAAAACTAGAGTTACCCAAAACATTTGAGACAATGGCTTGAATGTAATGCTTTCTATGATGAACTTTTTTTGTTTTCTATGTTTTACATTTAGTTTTCCTATTCAGCCGTCTACGCTCTGGCTCTAGTTGGAGGCTCCGAAGGGCAGGGATTTCATTGTGAAGAGGATGGAAAGATGCGGAGAATTACTTTTGTTGTAAAATTTTCCACTTAGAGAGAAGGGAGAAGCCTGGGCTAGACAGAGGCAGCTTTTACTTGTTTGGAAATATAATCATGATCCTTATTTTGGTTGCTTAAAAAAAA
>NW_007895463.1:0-522 GCF_000696425.1 Galeopterus variegatus
GAAATGTACAAAGAAATCAATGCCTTGAAAAAGAATGTAGCTGAGCTTGTGGAGATGAAGGGTTCATTCAACAAAATAAAAAACACAACACAGAGTTTAACCAGCAGACTTGAACAAGCAGAAGAGAGAATTTCTGACCTCTAAGACAGGCTGTTTGAATTATCACAGGCAGACCGGAAAAAAGAAAAAATAATTTAAAATATTGAAGAAAATTTAAGAGAGACAACTGACAACCTTAAGCACTCAAATATCCAAATCATGGGTATTCCAGAAGGGTAGGAAAAAGGAAATGGCATCAAAAACATACTCAATGAGATAATAGCAGAAAACTTCCCAGGTATAGGGAAAGTCACAGATCCCCAGACTCAGGAAGCCCAAAGATCACTAAACACATTCAACCCAAAAAGGTCCTCTATGGGACATGTGATAATCAAACTGACAAAAATAAAAGAAAAAGAGACAATCTTAAAAGCTGCAAGAGAGAAGCGGCAAGTCACTTATAAGGGAGCCCCAAACAGAATA
>NW_007895464.1:0-522 GCF_000696425.1 Galeopterus variegatus
AGTGAGTTTTTCCCTTTATCCCTTACTATAGGATAAAGCCCAAACCATGTAGCTTGGGTGGTGGCCACAAGCAATGACATGGCTTCACTACTCTCTCAGTTGATGGCTTCCAAGTCAGACTGATGGGTTGATTTCTATCCCAAATCTCAATCCTGAGATTCCAGACTCAAGTATATTTTACTCTGCCAGACATTCGCATCTGGATTCCTTACAGGTACTTCAAATTCAACCTGTCCAAAGTGAAAATCGACATTCTCATCCCCACAAGCGCCATCTTCCTTCGTGTCTCTTAATCGCATTACATTTCGCCAGGTTGTTCATACCAGATCCCTGGCCGCCATCGTCACTTCCTTCCTTTCCCTATCTCTATCCAATCTGTCGCCAGGGCCAGTTGACTTGAATGGGTTGACTCTCTCTCCACTTCAATTCCGTTATCACATTCTTAGTTTAAATCTTCATCATTTTTTATCTGAGTCATGCCATCCTTTCCCAAGTGTTCTGTTCTCCATGAGTTCTATTTCT
>NW_007895465.1:0-522 GCF_000696425.1 Galeopterus variegatus
CACAGAGACCACCTCAATAAATGCTACCTGTCACTATTAATATTATTATTAAAATATTTTCATGATTTGGAGCATATTTAAATACACGCGTGCGTGCGCGCGCGCACACACACACACACACGTGTGTGTGTGTGCACTATGGACTGAATTGTGTCCTCCCCACTCCCAATTCATATGTTGAAGCCCAAATTCCCTGTGTGACTGTATTTGGAGATACAGATTTTAGGAGGTAGTTAAGGTTAAATGAGATCATAAGAGTAGGGCCTTGATCCAATAGGATCGGTGGCCTTATAAGAAGAAGAAGAGAGACGGAGCTTTCTCTCTCCATGCACATGCATTGAGGAAAGGCCATGTAAGGACACAGCAAAAAGGTGGCTATCGAGGATATTTCTCTCCTGTTTTTTTTTTCTTTTCATCTTCTTGTCACATCCTGTATTTCCTTAATGTGTTTCTGATAACTGTGTAACTCCTCAAGGTAAATGAATAGGTTTTTTTCTCCCATAAAATAGTCTGTCCCCAAAC
>NW_007895466.1:0-522 GCF_000696425.1 Galeopterus variegatus
GTGGCTGAAACTCACCAGCATAGGAGGTGGATCGTCCTGGGTTCTAGGCCTGGCTCTTCACAGCTTGCCAGCACTACGTTAAGCAAGTTATTTAATGTCCACGGGTCTCTACGTTTTAAAATGAGGAATGGCCCCCTCACCGAGGCCCTTCCGTGGATCTGTGATGTTGGTGGGTATTTACTGGCAGCCAGTTGTCAGAAGCAAACACTGTTTGCATGAAATTCACCTCAAATTTGCTAACTCACTGCGTCCATTCTTGCAAGACCTGATCACCTGGATGTGAGGAGTGAACGTATGTGTGAGTGGAGGAGGGTGATCATGCTGCTCCTGATTTAACTCAGTCACAAACACTTGTTAGGCAGCTCCGTGGAGAGAAGACCACATTGGCCCGGGGACTCCTGATGAACCTGGGAAGGAATCGTGAAGAGGCAGGCCCTCTGCAGTTGTTCTAAAATCTCTTTTTTTCTTTTTGTCCTTCCAAATACCAACTCTTTAACTTGGCATATGCTGAAATTCTCTGCA
>NW_007895467.1:0-522 GCF_000696425.1 Galeopterus variegatus
CTTGCATTACCTTGGCGGAGTTTCTGAATTGGAACTGGTTTGGAGCTGCCCGATTCGTGAATCACTGTTTGGTCAAATAAATCTTATTGTGCCTCAGTGTGATAGTCAGAGTTCTCTAGAGAGAGAGAACTGATAGTGTATGTACATAAATATTTAAGAGGAAATTTATTAGGGGAAATGGCTCAGACAATTATGAAGGCTGAGAAATCCCATAATAGGCTGTCTGTAGACTGCCTTCACCCCAACAAAAGCCCCCCCCACAACCCCGGACCCAAAACCCAGGCCGCCCACCACCGCCACCGCACAAGCAGCCAGGTGGATCAGGGAGCCTGAAGCCCAAAAAAGCCCGCCCCCAGGGACCTGCCATCCGGGCCCGCTGCCTCTGTTCAAGCAGCCAGGCCGACCAGGGAGCCTGAACCCCAACAACCCCCCACGGGCACCCGAGACCCGGGCCCGCCCACCGCTGCTGTCTTTGTCATCCAAGAAGCGAGGCTGCCCCGGGAGCCTTCACCCCAAAAAAAG
>NW_007895468.1:0-522 GCF_000696425.1 Galeopterus variegatus
TTACCTTGTAGGGTATAAGCTGAGCATGCACCAAAAGAGGACCTTGCTCTCCATATGACTTTGGGAACCTGAGAATTCTCTACTAAGGTGTTGGATCCAGTTTAGACCAAGCAGAGGACTGGATTAAGAATGAACCAATCAGCTCCTGACTTTATCAGCCTATCACTCTGCTGTGTCATCTGCCCTGACTCGGGTTTAGCCAATCAGGGATCCCCAGTACTGCTTAAAAGCCCCCTTCAGCCCCTGGTTCTGGGAGACAGACCTGAGAGCTGTACCTCCTCTCTTCATGCCAGTCAACTTCACCAATAAAGTCTTTCTTCTTGCAAAGCCATGCCATGGTATTGGCTTCTAGGCACATCAGGTAGCAAGTCCTTCCTTAGTAATGCAAGCAACAGCCACGTCTGTTCCTTCCAGCCCCTTGGTAACCACTGTTCTGACTCCTATCTCCATAGATTTATCTCGCCTGTTCTAGGACTTTATACAAATGTCATCACACAGAACATTCTCTTGTATCTGGCTTAC
>NW_007895469.1:0-522 GCF_000696425.1 Galeopterus variegatus
TCTAGTCTTGGGTAGAAATTAATAAATCATGGAAGAGAAGGCAAACTAAGGGTAATATTAATGAGGTGAGAACTGTGACTCCAAATGACTCTCACTCCAGCAGGGAGTGAAAAGGCCCTGGAGTCCTCACTATTAAGGCCTCCTGGCATATTTGAGGATGACCTTGATGATTAAGCATCTAGCATATGGAGTGGCTTGGAAAGTGTAGATGTTCCAAATCAGGAGAAGTCTAGTTATCACTCTTTATGATCTGCAGAAATAGTGAAAGGAATTCTTTAGTAGAGAACTTTATACCCATAGAATTTAATCATAGGTCATAGCAAAATTATTTTCTTATTCTCTCAAACATTAAGCACTTTGACTTTTCATGGAAAGTGTTGGGAGGTAAAGCTGAACAAGTAGCACAGAGGAAATGATAATGAGACATGAAGATTATACTATGGAGTTAATATTTTATCATGAAGGGTATGATTAAATATATATAGAATTTTAAACAAGATATGTCATAGTCACATTTATAGG
>NW_007895470.1:0-522 GCF_000696425.1 Galeopterus variegatus
AAATGTACAAGGAAATCAATGTCCTAAAAAAAATGTAGCAGAACTTGCCGAACTGAAGAAGATATTCAACGAAATAAAAAACACAATGGAGAGTTTAACCAGCAGGCTAATGGAAGTTGAAGAGAGAACCTCTGAACTTGAAGATGGGCTGCTTGAAATAACACAAGCAGACAAGAAGAAAGAAAAAAGTATCAAAGACATTGAAGAAAATCTGAGACAGATATTAGACAACCTTAAGCGCTCAAATATCTGAGTCATGGGTATTCCAGAAGGGGAGGAAAAAGGAGAATGTATTGAAAACATATTCAACAAAATAGTGGCAGAAAACTTCCCAGGCATAGGAAAAATCACGGATCTTCAGATCCAGGAAGCTCAACGATCTCCAAACGTATTCAACCCAAAAAGGGCTTCTCCAAGACATGTTATAGTCAAATTGGCAAAAATTAAAGACAAAGAGAGAGTCTTAAAAGCTGCAAGAGAGAAGCATCAAATCACCTATAAGGAAGCCCCAATCAGGCTAAC
>NW_007895471.1:0-522 GCF_000696425.1 Galeopterus variegatus
AGAAGAAAGCTTCCATGTGGTTGGAACCACTATAGTTCTGTGACTCTGTAATAGACACCTACCCTGTAACTCAACTCTGATAACTCAATTGTCAAGGAAAGAAAAAAATAACAACTCAGATGTGCATTCTAATCTCATTTTTTTTTTTTTAAAAAAGGTAGGTATGTATAGAAAAAAACCTAAAAAGCTAAGTATCATAGCATTTATTTCTTGGTAGTGGGATTACAAATAATTTGTATTTTCTTCTTTGTGTTTTTCCTTATTTTCCACTTTTTAAACTATTTTAGAATTAGACAGGCACCAATATATGCTATTTTTAAAAGATAAATGAGCCCAGATCCCTCCTTTCTCTACCTCATACTTACCTACTAATATTTTCTCCAACTGCCCCAATTGTTTCAAAGCTAGGAGCATCAGACCAAGTAAATGTTCCCAGGAAACTCTAAGTGCTTTTCTTATCATTTAATGCCATAAGACCTGTTCATCACTTGGTTGACATCTATCAAAATACTTCAACTTTCA
>NW_007895472.1:0-522 GCF_000696425.1 Galeopterus variegatus
GTCCATGCTTCTCCTCCTCTCCCATCATAGGAGTTAATTTCAGCTCATCTTTTGGAATTTAGCTCAAATAGCATTTCCTCAAGAAAGCTGTCCCTGACTTTCCAGGCTTCCTCAAAACAGCCATGTCTATGGTATATGATGCATTCCTAGTATATTCTGGTGTTGTTATAGTACTTATCACTATTGCCATTTACCGGTTAATTTTGCAATTAGTAATCCACTAGAATTTAGATTAAAGAGGGCAAGAGCTATTTAACTTTCACCATCTACCTTTGCAAAATTGTTGTAATAGAGGTCTCTACTATGTGGAATAAATAGATGATGCAGTAAAAGTGCTTAGTATGGGTGATTTGTACATAGTAAGCACTCACTAAAATAATATTACTGTAGCTGCTGTGTTGTGTGTTGGAGGTGGGAGAGGGAGGAGGCTGTTGTGTGTTGGAGGTGGGAGAGGGAGGAGGGAGACAACAGGTTCCCAGTCTCTGATTGACTACAAATGTATTATCAAGAGGTGGGCTCTGA
>NW_007895473.1:0-522 GCF_000696425.1 Galeopterus variegatus
GTCTTTGGTTTCTCATTCTTAGCCCACAGTTCTACACATATTTTGGTAAATTTATATCTCAGCATTTCAATTTTTGACTTATTGTTAATAGTGTTTTAAATTTTTTTTAAGTTTTCAAATTTTCAATGCTAGTATATTAAAATAAGATATGTTTATACATTTTTATGTTGTATGCAATGCCCTAACTAAACTCACTTATTAATTCCAGTAACTTCTTTTTTCATAGATTGGGATTTTCTAGGTAGTTATCTTGTTATCTGTGAATGAGGGCAAGAACTGAGAACACCAGAGGAGGGAAAGTTAGGAGAGGAAGGGGAGTAGTGTGAAACTGGTTAAGGGCCACAAAAATGAGTACATTGTGTAATGACAAATATAGTAATAATACTGAATTGGGCACTACATGCTGTTCACAGTTATTGACATTCAATGCCGTACCCCACAGATATGTACAATCAATAATGTTTCAATAAAGAAAAAAAGGAAAACCCCAAAACAAAAACAGGTAGAGTGGTAAGGACAGCC
>NW_007895474.1:0-522 GCF_000696425.1 Galeopterus variegatus
ACCTGTGAAACTGGAGAAGTTATTGTAGGGATTCCAGAGGCACCCGATTTCCCTTTCATGGGCACCCAAACGGGGGCACTCCCTAGCAATATGGTGCCCTTCCAGCTTCTCTTCTGCAGCAAACAAACCCGCCAGCGCCAAATACCCAGCCCGCTGGCACCAAAACCCCACCAGTCACAGGTCTAGATTCACCTCCCGCCCAGTCCTGGCCAATCAGCTACCACCCCCTCCACTTCCTACCCAGTCCTGGAATGCAGCTCTCTATAAATAGACACGCAGTCTTTAAATAAAGGGAACTTCTCTGGTGAACTGTCAGCCCGGGTCTTGCGTGCCTCCTTCATCCGCGTCTCCTTCATTGGTTCCAAAACCCGGGAAGGAGTTCACCCCGTGCCAGGGGACTCCTTCCTCGGACTCCTCCGTGACCCCCTGGGACTGATGGTCTGCCCTGGTCTATTTTTTCTGGCGCTGGCTTCCTTCACCCACCACCGGCTCATCCATTAGGTAAGCCCCCTTTACTTTTTG
>NW_007895475.1:0-522 GCF_000696425.1 Galeopterus variegatus
ATGGAAACGCAGCATTAGATGGTGAAGTGATAGACTGATATATTGGTATAAATTTTTCATTACTCCTTTCTTCTATATGTTTGACAGGCCATTATCATCGGGAGAGCACAGTTCTGCATGACTTGATTCTGGGCTTGGTGACTTAAACTTGTGTTGTCCCATGGAATGATGCCAAAATGACAGTATGTACTTCCAGTGTACTCTTTTACTTCTGTGATCGCCATGAGAAAAAAAAAAAAGTTATTTAACCTTCCATTCTTCAGTAACATTAATCTACTTGCATGCATATTGTACAAGAATTCCTGTACATTATCCTACACTAAGTATTATTATCATCTTTGTACTATTACCTTATATTCAACACATTTATGTATAATTACCAAGTTTAGAGACTGACCCACTCTATTTGCATTTTTGACATTTAACATATTCGTGTAGATTTTATGTAGACCTGTCATGTGCCCAATGCTTTAAATGATATTACTTCTTTTGACTCTGTATAGTCAACTATGAGACAAATTC
>NW_007895476.1:0-521 GCF_000696425.1 Galeopterus variegatus
CATAAAAGTGTAAGACACTGTCCTCGTCTTCAAGCTGCTTATAATGTAATTGAACAGACAGTTCATAGAAGCATGTTCTCTGTTTGAAATACTATCATTAAAAGCATTAAAATGGGCCGACCCCGTGGCGCACTCGGAAGAGTGTGGCGCTGGGAGCGCAGCGGCACTCCCACGGCGGGTTCGGATCCTATATAGGGATGGCCGGTGCGCTCACTGGCTGAGCACGGTGCGGGCAACACCAAGCCAAGGGTTGCGATCCCCTTACCGGTCACAAGAAAAAAAAAAAAAAAAAAGCATTAAAATGAGGCTCAGAGACTTTATACTAATTTACCCCAAGCCAAAGAAACTAGAGCTTATCTTTCCCGGTTCATGGACCTCTACCTCTCAAACAAAAACTGCAATGCCTAATATTTGAGTAAGATCGTGTTCTGGAATGTAAAGTTTCACAGGGCACAGTTACTATCCTCAAGAAATCTATATTCTAGTAAAATTGTAAAGCCATTAAACAAATAACTCAAATA
>NW_007895477.1:0-521 GCF_000696425.1 Galeopterus variegatus
ATGATAACCATAATACGTTTCATGAGAGAATAAAAGGTTTTAACTTCATGACTTTGTTCTAAAGTAGATGATTATTTGAAACTTTAACTTTTCTGAATGTACATAGTCTCTAAAGTACAGTTTAGTTACATGAAAGGAGATATTTAAAAACATCATAGGGGTGTTATAGGTTGTGCAGGTTATGTAAATATTATTTCTGAAACCTGACTTTTTATTTTCTCTCCTTATGCTGATTTTCTCTTTGTGATCCTAAAAAGTAAAATTAAAGTTTCTAGGTGTAGCAGTTAATTTATTTTCACTGCAAAGACACATGTAGAAGTCAGGTAAGACAAAAATCTTTCACTTCTCTGAAAAACTCAGCTCCTTTATATACTTCCCTTTCCTGACTTACTCCTGGTTGGCATAGTTGCTTCCTTACTCAGACTATGTGCACATGGCTTGCACCCTTTTAATTTATACGTGTTTGCTGTGTTTACTTATGTAATTCCCTCCTTTTGTTCATAGTAGGCTAAGAGGCTAAA
>NW_007895478.1:0-521 GCF_000696425.1 Galeopterus variegatus
GGTGTTCATCATGGCCACCCTGGAAGCAGGTGACTTCTCCTTGGTGACCCCCACGTTGGGTGGCCTGCCAGCAGGGGCTATGGTGCCAATGCCTGGAGAGCACTGGTCTGCTGGAACATCATAAACACAGGCTGGTGTCTTATAGCTGTTGCCCCTCACAAGGAAGAAAAATACATATTTTACTTTCAAAACTTTTTGTTGACAAATTTCAAAGCATATGTAGAGAAAATGGTCTATCCCAAAGACCTGAAAATTTACATTGCTTTATTGAAGAAAATGTTGTTTTGTGGGACTTTTGTGGTCCGCCATCTGAGGAGAACACTCTTGGCTTTGAATGCACTTGCCGAGTGTCTCTTTCACAGGCTCCTGGCCTGCCTCACTGTCCTACCTAAGACTCTGTCTCATGGTTTCTTAGCTCTGTAATCCTGGAAAAACTACCTCTCTCATTTCTCTTTTCTCGAGTACCTCATCTAAAAATGGGGATAACATCTCACAGAGATGATGTCAAGGTAAAAGAGTCA
>NW_007895479.1:0-521 GCF_000696425.1 Galeopterus variegatus
ACCTGACTTCAAATTATACTACAAAGCTACAGTAACCAAAACAGCATGGTACTGGCATAAACACAGACATTTGGAACAATGGAACAGAATAGAAAGTCTGGAAATAATCCCACATACTTACAAATAATTAATCTTTGATAAACATGCTAAAAACACAAATTGGGGAAAGAATGGCTTCTTCAAGAAATCGTCCTGGGCACCACAGGGCCTGCCTGGGGTCCTGACGTATGGAGCCGACCACTAGATCCTCCATCCACAACCAGGCATACTGCCAGTGCCATGCGGCCCACCCAGGGTGCTGAGGCATGGATCCAGGGATTGGACCCTCCTCCCACAACCAGGCACACCACCAGCAACACCACCAACTAAGTAAGGAGCATGTGTAAAATACCATCTCCATGTGGGTGGCCCATGACAGCCACCACAATAACCTCAGCTGCTGCAAAAGTGGCTAGACACCATGACCACCATACAGATGGTCTGCCAGACACTGGAGTGCATTGGCACAAGGAGAGACACCG
>NW_007895480.1:0-521 GCF_000696425.1 Galeopterus variegatus
AGAAGATTTGGCTCTGAGTTAGGAATAAAAAGCCCTAGATTGAGCACTGGTCTTGTCTCACCTAAAAATCTTAAAAACAAGATCCAAAAGGATCAAACCATTTTCAAGTAGGTAAATTGCACCAAGACAAGAGCTACCTTGGCTGCTGGAAAAAAGCAAACTTATAGAAGTATAAAAATATTCAGCACCCAACAAGGTAAAATTTACAATGTCTAGCATCCAACCAAAAATTACCAACTATGCAAAGAAGCAAGAAAATATAGTCTATAAACACAAGATAAATCAATCAATTGAAACCTACCCAGAAATGACACAGATGTTAGAATCAGCAAACAAGGACATTAAAACAGATATTACAATCACATTTCACATGTCCCAAAAGATAAGTAAATGCATTAAAAAAAAAAAAAACAGACCCAAGTTGAACTTCTAGATGAATTATAGAACTTCTACACTGCTATCAACAATGAAAAATACACCAGATTAGATTAACAGTAGATGAGACATTGTGGAAGAAAAGA
>NW_007895481.1:0-521 GCF_000696425.1 Galeopterus variegatus
TTTAGGTTATTCATAATTCAGCCAGTACTGCAAAGATCCTCCCTGACTAGATACAACCTTGGTACTATTCGGAACACCCAAGTGTAAACTGGAATGTTTTCCTTGATTTGGGGGGGGGGACTTAGCACTTACACAAGGGTCCAATTCCAACTGATTTCACTTTTGTCCCACCTCACTTCAAATCAAAATACCAAGTACCAAGTCTATTCCAGGTTCACACGTCTTTAACTTTAACCCAGGGTCCTGGAGACAATGTAAAGAAGCCTTAAGACAGACTGTATACAAAGATACTACACAAAGTTCATGGAAAGATTCATATTATCTTTCAATTTCATTTTTTCATAACCTTTTGAAGTACCCATGTATGTTTGCTGAAGCAAAATTGCTTACTAGCTTCTATGGTGTTTAAAGAAAGGCTCCCTGTACCTTCCAGCTGCCAAAAAAGAAAAGAAAAAAAGAAAGGCCAGGCTGATTTTAGGTAAGAATTCCAAAAGATGCTAAAGAGTCTCCTTTTTTGTTTT
>NW_007895482.1:0-521 GCF_000696425.1 Galeopterus variegatus
CCTCCCAGGCAAAGCTGCTGCCATTGGGCTGAGGATAACTCTGCAGAAGGCGCAGCTGGGGGCTGCTGGTTACCTGGAGGATCTGTCACTCTGGGTGAAAAGGCATCAGGGCAGAATACCAACAGCACCAACTTCAGGGACACTCTGCTTTTAGGCCGGGGTTTTATTCTAGTCTTCAAGAGATGATATATGCCTACCCTGTTTTCTTTCCTGGGACATTTTCACTGTGTCCTCGGCTGGAGCGAAGAATCCATTGTGCATGACTGGTGTGGAGAATGCTGGTAGGCAGTGGGTGGGACCACCCTGCTATCTTCCTATTCCTCATATTCACAAAACGAGCCTCGGAGGCAAGCATGGTCTCTCTGCTGACTACAAATATTTCCTCATAAATATCAGGGCTGCATGATTTGAGTTGCACTTTGTATGCATCCTCAGAGAGCTGTTTCTCTGACCCTCCAGTACACACACATCCATCACAGACACACAACCCTGGAAAGCTGTTACCCAAAAGTGGGTCTCCT
>NW_007895483.1:0-521 GCF_000696425.1 Galeopterus variegatus
GGCTTCCCAGCCTCCAAACTGTAAGAAATAAATTTCATTTCTCTATAAATCACCCAATCTCCAGTATTCTGTTATAAGCAACAGAAAATGGACTAATACAACATTGTAGGTTAAAATTTTTCCCAAGTCATTAAATATGCTTCCAAAATGTGATTTTTTTCCAATTTGCAAAGGACTGTTTCTTGTTTACACATTCCCTTACTGGGAACATTTAAATTTTTTTCCATGTAACAGTATAGTGACATCCTTCCTCTGTATTTCTATTTATTTCTTTAGGATCCATTTTCAGAAGTAATTTTTGTTTCCAATTGTTTGACCATTTTAAGGCTCTTGTGACATATTGTTAATTGTTTTCTGCAACACCTGAGCCAGTTTGCACTCTCACTGGCACAGAGTCTGTGGATTAGAAATAAAATTTTAAAGATAGGTGAGTAGCTGGATTCTAGATGTTTACAAATTGCATATTTTATTAGATCTTCAGATGGAGAACACCTCACAGGTTAGGCTCAGCCATCACCACT
>NW_007895484.1:0-521 GCF_000696425.1 Galeopterus variegatus
CCTTTCTTAATTTAAATAATCAACGAATCAATGCATTTTATGATTGGCTTCTAAAGACTGTTAACAGAATTATCATAGAATGCTTCCAACCATATCTTTCCACTGAAGATATAACTATATCAGCAGAGGCTGCTAGTCCAAACCAATCTAGTTCTCCATATGGGTGAGACATGGTTAAGCCTTGTTAGCAAAGAGCTGAAGGCAAAACAGCTAAGTAGATGGAGTTATACTAATTCTAATACTGAAGCTATGCATTTTATAGGACAGTGTTGAGGAAAGCCTGCTCACTTTGGTCCTCATCTATAAACAAGCCAGAGATTTATTTGGAACATAAATAACTGTTGTGAGTGTCGTTAGGCCCAACTCAGATCCCCTTTTGTCTCTGGGGTACACGCTGCTGTGAGTGTCACCTGCTACCGGTGCACAGCCGCCCCTTCTCTAGGTAACTATCATCTTCTCTCCCCACTACCAGAGTCCAATGACCGACTGAACCAGGGGTGAGAACGTTGGTCCTAACTCCA
>NW_007895485.1:0-521 GCF_000696425.1 Galeopterus variegatus
TGCTGAAAATGGCAGAATTTTATTCTTTTTCATGGCTATGTAGTATTCCAGTGTGTATATAGACCACTTCTTCTTTATCCAGTCATCTGTGGATGGACATTTAGGTTGGTTCTGTATCTGGGCTATTGTGAATAGAGCTGTGATGAACATGGGAGTGCAGGTATCCCTTCGACATGAGGCTTTCCATTCCTTTGGGTGTATACTCAGGATTTCTGGATTATATGGTAGTTCTATCTCTAGTTGCATGAGAAACCTCCATACTGTTTTCCAGTACTGTGCTAATTTACAATTCCCTCAACAGTGTATAAGTGTTCCCTTTTCTCCGCATCTTCGCCAGCATTTGTTATTTTCTCTTTTTGATAATGGCCAGTCTAACTGGGGTGAGGTGATATCTCAGTGTGGTTTTTATTTGCATTTCTCTGATGAAGAGCTAGGAAGGTACCGGGTAGCAGAGGGCCCAGGTAGTCAGGGTGGCAATTAAGACTTAATCCCAGGGCAGTGAGGAACCACTGCAGCCCTCA
>NW_007895486.1:0-521 GCF_000696425.1 Galeopterus variegatus
GAGGTCTTGGCCATATTTCTCCAGTCTCTACGTCCATAGTTACATTGCTTTCTTCTCTTCTATAGTCAAATTTCCTTCTATCTCCCTCTTATAAAGACTCATGATTACATACTTGAACCACCCAGATAATCCTGAGTAATCTCACCATCTCACGATCCGTAACTTAATCACACCTGCAATTTTCCTTCTTCCAAATGATGTAGCATTCACAAGTTCTGTGGATTATTATGTGGATAACATTTTTGGCAGAGAAGGAGACCTTATTTGGCCTTTTTTAACAACTATGTATTCATGTACCTGAGCAATTCAAGATACCTTTATATCATCATAAATCTTAAATAAACCCTGTATATCTTACTACATGGTTTTTCAGTCAAGTGAAGAGGATTTGAAAGGTTGGTGAGAGCCAAATATTTGCAACACTTGTCTTTTATTCTTTTTATTCTTTTTAGACTTTGGTGATGTTTATTCCCAAAATAGGAACCCAAACTCTTTAATACACAATAATGCACACACAAAAG
>NW_007895487.1:0-521 GCF_000696425.1 Galeopterus variegatus
AAAAAAAAAAAAAAAAAAAAAAAAAAAAAAAGAAGATGCTTCTTCTCTCACTTGGAATGGGCTTTGTGGAGAGAGACATCCTCTTCTTTTTTTTGGTCTCTCCTGGTGTCTGTCCTTGTGTTAATGTGATCCAGTGGCTGGTGGACCATCTGTGCGGTGGTTGTGACATTTAGCCACTTTCACAACAGCTGTGGTTACTGTGGTGGCTGTGGTGGGCCACCCACATGGATGTGATGTTTTTAGCATGCTCCTTGGTGCTGGTGGTATGCCTGGTTGTGGGTGGGGGGGTCCGGTTTCTGGCTCATTGCCCCAGGCTCTGTTTTGTTTTTTCATGATTAAGATTATAATTTCATCATCAAATCCTCTGGTGAAATTCAGAAACTCCCTCAGGATGTATTCCCTTTAACATAAACTTGTGTGGTGTTTCTAAACTGGACATTGTTAAAATAAATTTTATAATGGAGCATGACCTCTGTATTAGAGGCAAGTGCTTTAGGAGAAGGTTTCAAATTGAAAGGGAA
>NW_007895488.1:0-521 GCF_000696425.1 Galeopterus variegatus
TTGCTGGACAGTGTCAACTGGCATAAGCTTTCTTATTTTCTGGGAATGTAATGCATCATGTGCACCCTGATAACAATTCTAACGATAGCATTAGCTTGCAAAGCATGTTTACACCAAACTATGTCATGAATAAAATATATATGCCATCCTTCATCCAATAAAGAGCAGAATCTAGGAAAGACAGACAAAATCATGTTAGTTCTTGTTGAAAGAATGAGTGATGGGTTGTTTAGGAAGGTGAAGAATTTATTTCCGTCTAAACATTGTTTTGGGTCAGTATTGTAGATTTTGTATCCTTGGTTCAAAGTTACAGGTCTTCCCTGGGATACATTAACTGTGAGCCATCAACTCATACTCCATGTTGCCAAGAGCTTTCTTACTGCCTTGAACAAATCCCCCTCCCAATATGAAAATATGCCTTTTGGAACATGAATCTAGAAAAATAACCCTTCTTTTAGAGCTAATCATTTCAAATGGAACTAACATTGCAGTGATCCTACAAATATTCTCTTCTGCCCTTA
>NW_007895489.1:0-521 GCF_000696425.1 Galeopterus variegatus
GTTACTCTGTTGATTTGTTGCCTAGATGATCTGTCCAATGCTGACAGGTATGTTCAGGTCCTCCAATATTATCATGGAGCAGATGCTTCTTTTGTCATTCTGGAATGGGCTTTGTGGAGAGAAACATCATATTCTTTTCTTTGGTCTCTACTGGTGACTCTCCTTGTGTCAATGCACTCCAGTTGCTGGCAGATTGCACCCTTCTCTTGGTCCTGGGGGTCTCAGAAGGCAGGACTACACGTAGCCTCTGCCAGGAGTCGCTCAGGGAGCAGGGCCACACACAGCCCTGCCAAGAGAGTGCAACAAGGTGAGTTGCTCAAAGCACACCTTGAGCTAGGGGCTGCCACCTGGGGAGGTGGTCTACCAGAAACCAGACACAAAGTTCTGCGGCTTAGTGCATGCACTAAGCAACTTTATTGGGTACGGGCATGTCTTATATATGTTTTAGCCAGCTGTAAGTGCCTCCCATACCTCCCCATCTCCTAGGTAACTCAATAGGAAGTCTGTGGTTTGTGGTTAAG
>NW_007895490.1:0-521 GCF_000696425.1 Galeopterus variegatus
GTACTTGACAGAGGAGGAAACTGAGTTAGGTTAGATAAATGTATTGCCCAACTGCAGCCAGCGGTAGGGCCGGGATTCAAACCCACGCAGGCCGGCTCCAGCTTTGCTTGCTGGCAGCCACTCGACTGTGTGTGGTGTGCGAAGCTGGTGCAGCAGGGGAGGGAAGAAGTGGCCCAGGACGCAGGCACGGCTGCGTGGATGGGGCTCAGGTGAGGGTCAGAGCAGGCACCCCAGCAGGACTTCTGGGCATGTTCTTTTTCTCCCAACAGCCTGTGGTCTGTCCCTGCTCATCCAGCTGCCCTCTCATGTGCCTGCTTATAAGTCATAGGGCAGAGGATCCAGGGTCTCTGTGACAGATTGCAAACCTTGCCTGGGGACTGAGAACCTCTCTGCTGTGTTCCTAAGATTCAGTCTTCATCCATGACCATGACCACTGGTTATGAGGGGACCATGGAGATGAGAGTAGGACTGCTAGATTCAATACAGAATATCAAATTAAATTTGAATTTCAGAACATCAAA
>NW_007895491.1:0-521 GCF_000696425.1 Galeopterus variegatus
TGTCCACTTCATCTCTACCCACCCACTCCATCTCTCCATGCTCTGGCCTCACTGAGTTCAAGGAAGCCATGAGATGTCAGAAAGAAAGAATAGAAGTGTCTTCCTGGCTTTTGAATTTCAAAAAGGGGAGCCAAAACTTCAGGTCATGGAGAAATTTTGGAGATTATGTAAGGAGTGACAGCAAACCCGCATCCCTTAGATTAGGTAAAGATTCCTGGACTGATGTAAGTACAAATGTACGTAGTGGGATGGCTTATGGGGTTTGGAGAGATTCCGAAGGAGTGAAGACTGGTGTAGAGATTGTGGCTGCCTGAGAAAGGTGGACCCTACGCTATACTTCCCCCAGGCCAAATATTTGGGGAGGACAACAGAACACCAGATAACTTCATGGGATCTGAAAAAAAATCTATAAATCTCATTTTCAGGGAGAACTCAGGGAGTCAGTATACCCCAGAGTACAAGTGGCTTTGGGGGGCGGGGGGCTGGTAGGACTGTGGATAGCTTTATTGAGCTTCCTGAAG
>NW_007895492.1:0-521 GCF_000696425.1 Galeopterus variegatus
GCTGGAGTCCCTGCGTTCCGTTCTCACCTTCTCAGTCTCTCAACGACACTCGCTGTATCTGACCACTCCCCGCTTCTGAAAACATTCTCTTCCAAGCTTCCCCCGTCTTCTGATTTTTGTGGCCCTCTCTGCCTCTTCTCCTCAATCTCGTGGGTCTGCTCTTCTTCTGCCAACGCAGTAGCTCTGGAATTCCTTCAGGCTGAGACCTGCGGCCTCTCTCAGCTGTGCTCTTGCCAGTATCTATGGCGTTGGTCCCAACGATGTGTAGACTTATCAATCAACGCTGACCTCTCCTCTGAGCTTCCAATCACCTACCTGACACTTCCCTTTGGATTTCTTAAAAAGATCTCAAGCTAGCATGTGAAAACCCGAATTTCTGATCTGTCGCCTGAAAGGTGGATCTACTGCAGTGTCCCTAGTGCAGCATCTTGTTGTATAAACTGTAGGCCTCGGAGTCACTCCTCCCCCTCCTCCTTGTCACCCTCTATCCAATCCACCACCAAGCCCTACTGATTTTGCCT
>NW_007895493.1:0-521 GCF_000696425.1 Galeopterus variegatus
GGAATGAGCTGCTGCTTTATTCTGTGATGAACATGTGATTGTTTTGATCTCTCTTCTCTTGCTTTTCTGTTATCATCTGTTAATTTTCACATAATAAGAAACTCTGTGTTCAGTCCCCTCAAATTGGGCCTATCCTGACTGAACAGTGTCATTCCAGGAAAGCTGCAGTGTCCACCTTGGTGGGCTGCAGCGAGGAGCTGAAGAGACGGAAGGTCAATGCTATGGTCTGAATGTTGGTGTTCCTCAAAATTCATATGGTGGAACCTAATACCCAGTGTGACAGTATTAAGAGCTGGAGCCTTTGGGGATGTAATTAAGTCATAAGTGCTCCACTCTCCTGAATGGGATTACTGCCCTTATACACATTTCCTGCGAGGATACAGCAAGGAGGCACCATCTTTGAAGCAAAGAGCAATCCCTCACCAGACGCCAAATCTGCTGGAGCCTTAATCTTTGACATCCCAGAACTGTGAACAATAAATTTCTGTTGTTTATAAATTACCCAGCCTAAGGTGTTTTGT
>NW_007895494.1:0-521 GCF_000696425.1 Galeopterus variegatus
CACACAGATCATTAGAACAGAACCCAAAATAGACCCACACAAATATGTCCAGCTGATTTTTGCAAAAAAAAAAACCAAAACAATACAGCAGAAAGACATCCTTTCCCATAAGTGGTACTGGGACAATTAGGCATCCATAGATAAAAAGAGGAAAAGGAGGAGGAGGAGGGAAAGGGAGAGGCAGGAGAAGAAAAACTCAGACTTAAGTCTCAAACCTTACGCAAAAATTAAATGAAATTGGATCACAGGTTTAAATATAAAACATAAAACTATAAAAATTTTAGGAAAAAAAACAGGAGAAAATCTTCAGGATCTAGGGTTAGGGTTAGGCAGAGAGATCTTAGACTTGATAACACCCACCCACAATCAATAAAAGAAATTGCTAACTTGGACTTAATCAAAATTAAAATGGTTTGCTCCATGTAAGACTCTGCTAAGAGAAAGAAAAGACCAGCTATACACTGGGAAGAAATATTTGCACAACACACATTTGATGAAAAGCTAAATACAGGATAAATATA
>NW_007895495.1:0-521 GCF_000696425.1 Galeopterus variegatus
GTAGTTGGCCACAAAAGTCTAAACTCCGAGGAAGAGCTCCAGACTCAAAACATAAGTTTCAGAATCATCAGCATATATGTGTACCATAGGACTGGAGATCAGTCCTATATTCCCAGTGCCTAGATTCACTTAGGAAGTGAATGTAGACAGCAAAAGGAAGATAGTCTGGGAACAAGACATCCCAGACTTAGAGATCTGTAAAAGAAAGAGCAAGTGAGCAATCCTGAAAAGGAATATTCACTAAGGTAGGAGGAAACTTAAGAAAGTATTATCAACTATTTCATGACACTATTACCAAGAGTATCTAATGCTAAGAGGTCAAGTAAGATGAGGATGAAGAATTGACTACTGCATTTGATGTCTTTAATAAATGACTTTGTAGTTGAGTGATGAAGATTAAAGTCAGAGTGGAGTGAGTTTATGAAAAAATTGAAGTGAAGAAATAAAGTAGTTCTTTTTTTTTTTTTTTTCCTTTTTTGTCTTTTTTCGTGTCCGGCAACAGATTGCAACCCTCAGTGTCG
>NW_007895496.1:0-521 GCF_000696425.1 Galeopterus variegatus
GGTAATTATTAATAATGTCCCCTCTCATTCTCAAAAATGTATGTTTTGGCAGTAAAGTATACGATCACTCTAGAGTTAATTAACACCAATGTAACAAGTCCTGTAAATGGAGGGGCTATAATTAAAAACTAAAAGTCAACCCCAGGGTCCTAATTCTTAGGCTAAGCTCATGGAAAACCATGTATCCCATTTCCTCCATATGTCGGGGAGTAACACAAAATATGAAATTTAGAGAGTTATGGGAGCACCATCTACAAATTGAAACTGTTTAAGTTTGAGAGGTAATACGGTTCAGCTTTTTCTCAGAGTGAGAACTAAGAGAAAATTATCAGGAGGAAAGTTAGGGGGAAATCTTTCCATTTTTTTCTGTCAGTTCTCAGCAAACTAGAAGTACTGTAAATTTCAACTGCATAATGAAAATTCCAATATCAAGCAAAAATATTATCACATTTGATTGTGTATGTGAATTAATGTTACCCCTGATGTTGTGGCATTAAAGAGGGAGAAATTCTTCACAAGCC
>NW_007895497.1:0-521 GCF_000696425.1 Galeopterus variegatus
CATGGTATTAAATATATATCCTGCAATTTTTCTGTCATTTTGTCCTGTGCTTTCCTTTCAATGAAGTTCAGTCAGTCCCAAACCAAAAGCTTTATAAATTAAGGAATTTGTCTTACCACCTACACACATTGCTTAGAAATTACCACCACAATTAGGTAATTCATAAATGCATTCTGAAGATGGTGTAAATAGCTGCCAGAATACTTATATTGTGATGTTTTAATTTAGAGATCTAAGTACTTGCTATTCATTAATACTTGTTCTGACAAAGTGAAAACCTAGTGCTTATGTTTGTGTGTCCCTTTTTGTTATTCATCACACATTTTTTCAGCACAGCTAAGAGTTATAACACACCAACTACAATGTTAGGGAAGAAATATTCCATTGTTCGCAAGATTTTCCCCCAATTATTTGATTTACTGGTATAATCAAGTATATGCCTCAATTTGTTAGTGTAGAGAGTGGAGTCTTAGAACTACATTGTATCTCCTCTAGGATGTTGTGAATATTAAAAATGAGAT
>NW_007895498.1:0-521 GCF_000696425.1 Galeopterus variegatus
ACAACAAAGGCCAAGTAAGTCAGCAGAGACGACACAGAAACAGAGTGGAAGGTACCGGACCTGCCCAACTCTGTGAGCTCTGTGAGTCACCCCAGTCCAGCCCCACTTGCGGGGCAGAAGCCCATCTGGCTCCCACCCGCCTGGCTCCCGCCTACCACACCAGGCTAGGCGCTGGCATTAGCACTGCCTCCATTTTCTCGGGTGGGGGCAGAGACGGCCGACTCGGATCGGCCAGGATGGCCCTCTTTGCTTGGCGTGGCTCCTCACTGAGACATGCCACTTGCGTACCTTGACGCGTGGCCCGCTGGGGCCTATGGACCGGCCTACAATTCCACTCCCCCCGCAGATCTCTGATGGGCTGGTGGTGGGGGGAGCGCCCGGCCAGCATCGGGAGGGCAGGGAAGAGGAGCCCGCCCAGATTGTCACTCCAGCACACCCTGAGCTTCGGCCCCAGGTAAAATCCCTGTTTCCGGGAGGCAGATACCATCTCTGTGGCCCTCAGTTTGGAAGAACCCCAAACT
>NW_007895499.1:0-521 GCF_000696425.1 Galeopterus variegatus
GAGTTTAAGTGGTGGGAACAGCAAGTAATCCAACACAGAACTGAAAGAAAAAACAAAGTACTCACAACCAGAGACAAAATTTGATATTAACTATTAGATGTCTCATTTCACCAAAGAACACCTATAACACCTAGAAGGACCAGAAGTCCCCTGGGCTACCAAGCCAGAAACGGGGGAGGGCCAGGGGCTCAGCCATGTGCCCGACACCCACAACCAATCCCGAGGGTGGAGGCCTCAGGCCTTGGCCACACCCCACCTACATGTGCAACCACCTCAGAGAGGACCACCGAGCTGCTGTAGGAAGTGCCCTGGGCTCGCCCAAGCCAGGGTGGTGGGGGTCTGAGGGCCTTGGCCAAACCCCACTGACATGAGCAACCAGCCCAGTGATGACCACCAAGCTGCAGCAAGAAGGGCCCCGGGTTCCCAAGCTGGGATAGTGGGGGGCAAGGGCTTTTGCCACACCCCTCTGACATCTGCACCCAGCCCGGCAATGACCAAGCCACTGCTGGAAGCCCCCTGGT
>NW_007895500.1:0-521 GCF_000696425.1 Galeopterus variegatus
TATGCAGACCGCGACTGTACTGAATCCCACTGCCAGGCTGTCCCAGCTGTATCACTGAGCCTGTGCACCTCTGGCCACCCCCCTAGGGCTGCTTCTATGTGGCACTTCCTTCCCTGTGGCACTGGCCTCCAGGAGAGTGAGCTCGGCCTTCTAACCCAGGGACACGTGGACTCTTAGGGTCGGGGAGACCCAAGCACAGAGAGGGTGTCTGAAGACGCAGGTGACCAAAGACAGTAGTCAGTGTCTAATCTAGACACAGACCCAGGGCCTTCCCGAGGCTCCATCCCTTGGAACTTGGTAAATTGGGCCCACACTCACCTTCCAGCCCTCATGGTGTCTGCAGAGCCTTCCACTCTCTGCAAACCCTATATCTCATCTCCCGGGTACCTCAGCTGCTGCACTCCTGCAGCCTTGAATGCTGGCTCTGTCCTTATCACACTTTCTGATTACCAAACCCACCCCTTCACAGTGTTGAAACAAACAAACACACAAACAAAAATAGAGATCTACTCACATTAAGT
>NW_007895501.1:0-521 GCF_000696425.1 Galeopterus variegatus
TAAAGGGCTGAAAACCCACAACAGCTCTGCAGTCTAAATGGAAGTCTTTTCTCTCATTTTGCCGGGAGGGCATGCTCCCACGCCCACACATCCCCTCACGCCTCTGACTTGTTTAGTGCTGCCCCGTATATCTTGCTGCCTTTTTGGACTCTTGTTTTATTTATAATTGGATCAAAAATCTCTATGGCAGTAGAGCTTGGCCCACCTGATGTAAGTTTGTAGATGCAGCAGGCATTATGTTAAGCTGCCAGAATGAGGTTAGAAGGAATTTTTTTTTTAATTCTGATTATGACACTGTGACTCTGGGCAATGATGTGCCCAAGGAAAGAAAAAAAGGTCAGGCATAGAGCCAATAATGATTCCAAAGAGCACGCTTAACCTGTAAGAATAATGTCTGGAATGTGTAAAGTCCAGAGGCAGCTGATGGCTTTTTAAAAAATGCCAGTGAGGTAGGTGAGGTCCTCTTAGATAAGAAAAAAAACTGTATAAAATGCTCATATATATGCTTAAAAATGGGGAGA
>NW_007895502.1:0-521 GCF_000696425.1 Galeopterus variegatus
AAGATCCAGGGTCTCATAACATAATGATCAAAATGTCCAGGATACAACTGAAAATCATTTGCCATACTAAGAACCAGAAAAACATCAACTTGAATGAGAACAGAAAATCCACAGACATCAACACTGACTGACACAGATTGTGGAACTATCTGATGAGGATTTTTAAAGCAGCCATCATGAAAATGATTCCACAAGCAACGACAAACATGCTTGAAACAAATGAAAAAACAGAAAGTCTCAGCAAAGAAACAGGATATAAAGGAGAGACAAATGGATATTTTGGAAGTGAAAAATATAATAACTGAAATAAAAATTCCAATGGATGGGCTCAACAGAAAAATAGAGAGGACAGAGGAAAGAATAGTTGAAGGAAGAATAATTTGAAGAAAAAACAACAGAATCACCCAATCTGAACAACAGAGAGAAAACAGACTGAGAAAATTTAACAGAACCTCAGGGATCTGTGGGACAATAACAGATCTAACGTTCATGTCATTGGAGTCTCATAAAGAGATAAAAAA
>NW_007895503.1:0-521 GCF_000696425.1 Galeopterus variegatus
CAGCCCCGGACAGTAGGATCTAGTTGTTTGGACAAGTATGTTACTGGGCTGAAGGAGGGGCCATATGTTTGTCCTAACACACCCAGGGCTTGTCCGTCCCTTTTATGTACATAAAGGGAGAAGGGTTTAGTGAGCAGGCATGTGTAAAGCAGGGGCCATGACTAGGGCCTGGCGGAGTTTTTGGAATGGCTTATCTGGTGAAGATGATAGGGGTTTATTTTGGTCTCTTTTTGTAAGGGCATACAGTGGGCGGGCCAATAAAAAGAATTTGGGATCCATCCTCTAAAGTATCTCGCTAGGCCGGAAATGAGAGCTAAAAGGAATGGGGCTACGGAGGAGGAGGATGGGGATATAGAGATGGAAACATGTAACTGGGCGAGAATATCTCTTTTAATAGAGGGATGGGACATTGAGGCATGACAAAAAATGAGTGGGAGAAAGGAGATGAAATGCCTTTAACGTGGCAAGTTAGTGGAGGCATTCTGTGGGGGTATATATGTTTTTTCCTACCCCGACTATAG
>NW_007895504.1:0-521 GCF_000696425.1 Galeopterus variegatus
GCTTGATTAGTTTTTTGTTTTCAAAATGGAAATCACTACTGTCCTCAATGTATAGAATTAGATTTCAAAATTTACTACAATGAAGCACTACAAAAAAGATTCCTAGTAATAACTAGAGAAAATTAGCATCAGCAACACAATTTGATGTCACTGGGGGCCTTGGAACATATGATTTGTTCCTTAATTGTTAGCATTTTTAAAACATTCTGTGTATCATTAACAAAAAATTACCGTTATACCTTTAATTTCTTTTGATTTTTAGAAAAATAAAAATGTTTTCAGAAAATATGCTGTTTTCAGAGAATAGTCTGCAAAATAATAAGAAAACAAGAGTTTCCTTCTAGAGGACGTTGTATATAACGGGTACATGACGTAATTCCACAATTTTAATGTCACACCCCTACCCTGCGATAAAATAAAAGAATGTTAACACGTGTTTTCCCCTCTATCATAAGAAAAAATTTGGGAAGAAAAGAAAATTTCACTGGTTTAGGAGTCTGCCATGTGACAGGCTCTGTGTG
>NW_007895505.1:0-521 GCF_000696425.1 Galeopterus variegatus
CTAAAATTTGAAATAAATAATAAGCAAAACTCTGGAAACTGTACAAATAGATGGAAACTAATTAATAGGCTCCTGAACAACCTGTGGGTCCAAGAAGAAATTAAACAGGAAATCAAAAAATTTCTAGAAACTAATCAAAATAAAGATACATCATACCAAACCTGTGGGACACTGCAAAAGCAGTACTAAGAGGCAGATTTATTCCAATAAATGCATATATATCAAAAAACAGAAAGACTTCAAATAAACAACCTAACACTATATCTCAAAGAACTTGAAAAACAACAATCCAAACCTAAAGGTAGCAGATGGAAAGAAATAATTAAGATCAGAGCAGACCTAAATTAAATAGAGACCCAAAGAAATAATAGAAAAGATCAACAAAATAAAAAGTTGGTTTTTTGAGAAGATAAGTAAAATAGACCATTTGCTCGGTTAACAAAAAAAGAAGAGAGAAGACCCTACTAACAAAAATCAGAAATGAAAGGGAGACATTACAACTGATACCACAGAAATACAAA
>NW_007895506.1:0-521 GCF_000696425.1 Galeopterus variegatus
GGATAGCTATTGCCAGGCATTATGTTAAACTTTTAAAATATACCATTTAACTTAGCCCTCATAAGAAACCAGTGTTGTTATTATGAGTGATGGTACCAATGGATGTCTAACACACACGTACATACACACACAATTACCATCAGCCATTCCCCGTTCTTTGATATATATAGACAATTGACTTCTTTGGAAAGCACTATGCAAACTCAGTGTAACATTCCCCTTCCCACCAGCATGAGCCTCCTCTAAGTAGAAATTCTGGAGCTATCTTTGATTGTTATCCCTGCAGATGACAAATAAAGCTCAGAGAAGCCCAGTGATGTGCCCAAGGTCACACAGCCAGGATTCAAACCCAGGTGCTCTGACCACAGATTACACATTTCTACTGTCTATATGCCTTAATGGAACCCAGAGAGAATGGGGATTTTGTGAAACTTTTAGCTTAAAATATATAACCTGCAGGCTTTACACATATGCTAATTATTTCTGCTAATTAAGCCTTCTATTATGTGTGTGTGTGCTAA
>NW_007895507.1:0-521 GCF_000696425.1 Galeopterus variegatus
GGCCTCCAATATGTCTATTTCCTAATTCCCAGAATGTGTAAATGTGACCTTATATGACCAGAGGGACTTTGCAGATGTGACTAAACTAAGGACTTGTGATTGGAAGATTATCCTGGATTATCTGTTGGGCCCAAGGTAATCACGAGTGTCCCTATGAGAAAGAAGATGCAGAAGTCAGTGGAGAAGAGGATGCGATGATGGAAGCAAAGATTAGAATGATGAACTTTGAAGATGGAGAAAGGGGCTACAAGACAAGGAATGCAGGTGGCCACTAGAAGCTGGAAAAGTCAAGGAGACAGATTCTCCCCTTAGAGCCTACAAAAATAACTAGCCCTGTCAGTACCTGAACTTTAGCCTAGTGAAACTGATTTTGAACTTCTGACCTCCAGAACCATGAAAGAATAAATTTGTGTTATTTTTAAGCCACCAAATTTGTGGAAATTTGTTACAGCAGCAATAGGAAACTATTATACTGAAGTGTCCTGTCCTTTTAATCACTAAATCTGGCAAACTTACTAATG
>NW_007895508.1:0-521 GCF_000696425.1 Galeopterus variegatus
AGTGAGAGCACCGGCCATCCCTATATAGGATCCGAACCCACAGCCTTGGCGCTCCCAGTGCCGCGCTCTCCTGAGTGAGCCACGGGGTTGGCCCGAAATGGGGATTTTCAGTTATCAGCCCTCCTAAACATGCTGTAGTGGGGTCCCTCTCTGTGGGATTACTGTAATAGTGCTAAGTTCTTTGCAAAAGATCACCCAGTTACAATGGAAAAGTTCTGAACTACTGGTCAAAAGATAAATTATACATTTACACCAATTTGTGCACTCAGACGAAGGGTGCATACATGGTGATAGGAATATGAACACGAATAGGTTGTGGTTGCTGATCTATAAAGCTCGAGGATTAGTGGGGTAACTGGAGTGTAAATTAATAATTACTATACAAAATATTAGTCTATGTGGGAACTTTGCAAATATATAAGGAGTGCACACTAGATGTTAAGGCCCCAACCTTAAAGACGAACAGGCAGGCCTTTCTCATCCAGGCTAGAGTCTTGACTGGGGAATCTAAGACCCAAAGA
>NW_007895509.1:0-521 GCF_000696425.1 Galeopterus variegatus
TTTATTGTCTTACAATTCTGGAGGTCATGAATCTGGATGGGTCTCATTGAGCTAAAATCAAGGAGTTGGCAGGGCTGTTTTCCCTTCTGAAGGCCGGAAGGGAGAATTTGTTTTCTTGCCTTTTCCAGCTTCTATGATCCACCTGTATTCCTTGATTCTTGGCCCCCATTCTCCACCTTCAAAACTAAAAATTATGGGCCAAGTCTTTCTTGTATAAATCATTCCAAAGCGATTCCTCTTCTGCCTCCCTCTTGCACATTTAAGAATTCTTATGATTACATTGGGCCACCTGGATAATACAGGAAAATTTCCCTATAGTAAAGGGAAATTAATTCCATCTACAATTTTAATTGTCCTTTGCCAAATAACAGGCAACATGTATTCACAGGTTCTGAGGAATAGGATGTGGATGTTATTCTGTCCACCTCTCTTTCTTTGATGTTTGTGATCTCTCTTCACTCTTTGTCGCTAATAATGCAGAAACAAAACAAGCTATTTTGTGAGAAAAAAGTATTAACTTT
>NW_007895510.1:0-521 GCF_000696425.1 Galeopterus variegatus
CCTGGTCTACAGCAAAGGCTCAGTAACTTACAGCCACTGTGATTGTTACTGTTTATTGATCAGACTTTAGCTTGGTCTCTGCTATATTTGGCCCAGAGGCTTGTTCAACTGATGCTGGGTCAACCACACCTTTTGGCTCTACACTGGAACTTTCACTGACTCCTACATGGAACTTTCCACTCACTGGGTGTAATCTCAGCAGCCATGCCTGGTGCACACAGAACCGTCAATTGGTTTGTGGTCCAGCCTTCTGTGTTTCCAACGTTTGTGGCCATTAGGGGAAACTGAGGTGACAGGAGAGGCCTTGGTCAGCTGAGATGAGCTGATAACTAGGAACAGGATGCTCGCAGCAGCTCTCCCCTCTGCTGTTTCCTGTCTGGAGTAGGGAATGGATGTGGCCCTTGCTCTTTGCCCCACTCCCACCCCAGCTGTTCAGGGTGTACCTTAGGCATCCTGCTGCGGGCTGGTTGGGTGTTGCTGCATCCTCCTGGGTGAGGCCCTGGAGGGAGGTCAGCCAGGCA
>NW_007895511.1:0-521 GCF_000696425.1 Galeopterus variegatus
GACAAGGTAATCTTCCAAGCAGGGTCATTTGGAAAGCCTGAGTATGCAGTCTCTGGGAAGGGCCCTGGGACTCACCTCTCTTTTCTCATCCCTTCTGAGACCAAAAAATGAAGCCATTCCTTTGTATCCTGGCTTAGCTGAGCTCGTGTTTATTCCTAGCATCCTGATTCGTATTTGGTTGCTAAGCAGGTGAGGAGCTTTATCCTCATCATCCAGGCACCCAAAGGTCAGAGAGGCATAGTAGTATGTCCAGTGTCACACAGCAAAGTGACAGACTCGGCCTGAAGTTTTGCAGGGTTCTGGCTGCAACTTTTGGCCATCTTTTTTTCCTCTGTAGCACATGATGGCGAACATTCACATGTATAGCACACTCTTATGGGCATACTCAAATGTTGAAAACCAAAAGATATTTTACAGTGAAGTAAAGCAGAACAGTAACTCGTACCAGCTGCTGCTGGTTTTTTTTTTTTTTTCGTTTTTGTCTTTTTTCGTGACCGGCAACGGATCGCAACCCTCAGTGT
>NW_007895512.1:0-521 GCF_000696425.1 Galeopterus variegatus
GGAAAAGTAATCAGACCCAAAAAATCGACCTAGTTAAAATAATCAGACCAAGCTAATCTATTTAGGAAAATCTAATCAGACCTGAATAATCGATCTAAGAAAACTAAACAGACCAAGCGAAGCGATCTCAGAAAACTCATCAGACCAAGCTCATCGATCTAAGTAAACACTTAAGACAGAGCTAATTGATCTAAGTAAATTCATCAGACCAAGCTCATGGATCTAAGTAAACTCATCAGAACAAGCTCTTCAATCGAAGTAAACTCATCAGACCAAGCTCATCAATCAAAGTAAACTCATTAGTCCAAGGAAATCCATCTAAGTCAAATCATCGGACAGAGCTAATTGATATAAGTAAACTCATTAGACCGAGCTCATCAATGTGAGTAAACTCATCAGGCCAAGCTCATCGATCTAAGTAATCTCATAAGAGCAAGCTAATCAATCTTATAAACTCATAAGACCAAGACCATCGATCTAATTAAACACATCACACGAACATCATTGATCTAATTAAAATC
>NW_007895513.1:0-521 GCF_000696425.1 Galeopterus variegatus
GGGTAACATTCATGCTGGCAAATCCTTCCAGCTTTTGTAGTTTTCAGTGGATATCCTCCCATGCTTGTCCCACAAAAGTGGCATTGACCATCCTCTGGTTTTCAGGCTGTTCAGGATCAAAGGGCATATAGATGCCTCAGAGAGCCTCTCACAGAACAGATTGGGGCTTTCATCTGGATTTTGGAGGACTTCAGAAATCTTACTTATGTTAATCAGCTTTTTCCCTTCTTCTTTTAAGCCTCCCAGGAGAGCATCTTGGTATCGTTCCAGCATCTGTAGGCCCTCATCTGTGTTGGGGTCTCATTATGGATGCTCATTGAGGAAATGAGTCTGAGCACATGCTTGGACATTCAGTGCCCCAGCTAGGGAATGATCTTGGAGCCATTTTAGAGCAGCCTGGTTGATTTGGTGCCTCTCTTCCATATTGAACAGTCATTAGGATCTGCCTGCAGTCTAGGCGGGTGGGCTGGTGAGTTTGGACTATGGACTGGACCAGATCAAATATAGCCTGGGGCTTTTTG
>NW_007895514.1:0-521 GCF_000696425.1 Galeopterus variegatus
CACACACACAAAGTAAGTATGGGAGAGGACAGAAGTATTAATTATCATATGCTAATCATTTTAAAAATCTATATGTCAAAACATTGTTATGCACCTTAAATAGTCTCAATTTTTACTTTTAAATTGTACCTTAAGAAAGCTGAAAAAAAGAAAAAAAAACATACGGATAGGTATTTAAAAAATGCAAATATACACAAAGAAGAAAATAAGTAGGTATAAAAGAAATTGTCATCTTTTATGGAACTAAGCCAAACGAGAAGTAATAATGTTAATTCAATTATTTGCAAGAAATGCTACCAGAGAGAACATTTCTTTATATTCATACAATTTTACTTAAAAATACTATTTTAAATCAATTCTAGTGATTCTCTCTATTCCCCTTCAATCATGCTCTTATTTAGAAAGATTTGTGAGGAGGAAAATTGTAACATGCTTTCAGTGAACTTTCCAGTTTTAGCAGAAGGTTAATAAAAGAGGATCTGTGAAAGTGTGTGACTGTGGGACAGTTACAGAGAAAAGGA
>NW_007895515.1:0-521 GCF_000696425.1 Galeopterus variegatus
TCCTCAGGAAGACCCACGTTCAGAGCAAGATGCTAGGGACCCAGCCCACATGCTGGGGCAGAGGGCCCGAGGTCATGTCTATTGCTGCTGCCAGCACGGGTCTCTCCTTTCTGAAGACTCCGGGGTGAGCAGCTGTCCTCTCCTTCACACACTCTGCCTGACTCTAGAAGGAAGCAGAGGGACACTGACAATTGACCTGTTCTTTTTTCCCCCTCTTCTTGGGCACCCAAACATTGCTTGTGGCTCTGGCGGGCACCTACCGTGGGAGAGACACAAGAGCCTCCAGGCCTGCTGGGAAGACCCCAGAGCCAGACAGGCTCAGGCCAGCCAGGCCAGAGCTCTCCCCTCCTCCAATCCCCTTGCCCCTCCTCTGGACACTGTCTCTCAATGCTCAGGTGCCAGCTCCAGACCGGCCAGGGAGCTCAGTACACACCGTGCCCTCCAACGCTCCCGGGCAGGGCTCCGACTGTCTCGCCTCTACTGAACACGTGCATGTCGCTTGTGTGGGGAGGAAGGCAGCC
>NW_007895516.1:0-521 GCF_000696425.1 Galeopterus variegatus
TTTTTTTTTCAAGAATTCCTTAGGTTTTAGGGATTGTACATAGCTCTATTTCTATTGCCAGTTGTAGCACCTCACATGTCACAATGATCATTACACTCAACTCCCACTCTCACTTTGTGAAGTAATCATTATTATCATAATTTCTGTACTTTAAACAGCTGAGATTCAGGACATCACAGTGACTTTCTGTCACTGAAGTCTGTGCACTTTCCACTACACCACATGCCCAGGGTTCTGAAGTCCACATCACAGAACTTTTTCTAGTTAATGTAAGTGGAATATGATTTAATTAAGAGCATGCAAGGAGGTTTTCAGAACTTCTAGGATGTTGGCAATCCAGGCTTATAACTATAAGGCTAGAAACAATACTTGAAATCTGGCTGCTCAACCTTGGTTGAAAATTAACCTGAAAAAGCTGTATCTGGACATTTTGGTTGCAAAAGTGGAGTGTCACCTCTTGCAGAGTGACAGAGATGCAAAAGATGACTCAGAGGCCATGTATTCAGAGCAATGAGAAGCCC
>NW_007895517.1:0-521 GCF_000696425.1 Galeopterus variegatus
TCACAATGCTTTTAAGTGGCAGCAAAGGAGGCCATGAAAGAGACAGTGAAAAAATTTTAATTGCCGTGAAGATCTTGTCAACAATATCGGATAAAGGGGCAACTTGAGGAGATGTGTCTTAGAAGCTTCCACATCTGAAGAAACTGCTGCCAGGTGCATGTTAGTTGGATTGAAGCATTTAGCATGAAAAGTTATAGGTTGCAGCTAATTGGGAGCTTTTGTGCCTGTCATTGAGTCTGGTTGCTATTATATTTGAAAAATTACAAGCGTCTGTCACATTTTTTATCTCCCAAAATGAAATTGAGATCTGTTTGAACAACTTTACTCTGGAAATTTAGAGGGAAAAGAATTTTGAAGAGTGTGGTTCTGAGCCCTATAAAAGCACAGGCAGCAAAAGGAAACATAAACAAATGGGATTATATCAAACTATGAAGCTTCTGTACAGCAAAACAAACAACTAACAAAGCCAAAAGACAACGTGTGGAATGGGAGAAAATATTTGCAAACTATGCATCTGGCAG
>NW_007895518.1:0-521 GCF_000696425.1 Galeopterus variegatus
TAAACTATCTTTTCTTGCAAATGCTAGCAATTAACAAGTTCTCTTGCCAAATATGGACCAGGACTACAAATCTAGTCATGTATGGTAGAGAGAAGGAAGGACATCATAACCTTTCTTTGAAAGATTTCATGGCTGGGTGGAAAAATATTTACAATTTTGAAGGCATTTTAAATCTATATTGTCTTATACATTATATATACATATTATGAAGTTGTTTCTGTATGCATAATTATATACAGTATTAGCTTCAACTTTTCTGTGAACTTAATACATAATCAAACATTCTTGCTGTTTTAGAGAAAATAAAAGGCCAAACATAAAATGGTATGAAAGCAGTCACTTAAAATTAAGAATTTTTTTTCTAGGAGTATTTAAGATGTCTATAAAATTAAACCATGATTTGAATTAGCTTTTACTGTGATATAATATTTCTAATTTTGAAAACGCTTAGTCAAAAGAGATTTTACCTGGGAACAAAGCAAACAGTTTACAATAAAACTACTAAGAATATAGTGACAGTA
>NW_007895519.1:0-521 GCF_000696425.1 Galeopterus variegatus
GCACCAGGATGTGCTCAGCTTCTTGGATTTCTCTGCAAGCTCCAACTTGTCTCCATACATGACAATCTCAAGATGAGCTGGTTAGTGACTCAGTCTCTAATATTCCAACTGCCCCTTTCCAGGTCTTTGCTTCCCCAGCTCCTCCCACATTTGCACAAGATCTAGACATGCATTCGGTATGTCTAGTTTCCCGTGTGTGTGCAGTGCCTGGCATAGAGTAGGTCTCCCATAAATATTTGTTAAATGGGTGACTAAATGAATGAATATGAATGTATGTACTGATTTAATTCCCCTCAAGACTGATTGACCCCCTACAATCAGGGACTACGTTGAAAGACTTTATTAAATATTTAACAGTGCTAAATTAATACTTGTTAATTTTCAAGATGGCACACAGAAGAACCAGAAATGATGAACCCTGATAACAAAGAGACAGAAGGGGCAAGCAAACATAGTTTGTAGACTTTTAAGTGACACGTTTGAGACCCATGAAGACACAGGTAAAATAAAAATATAGGGCA
>NW_007895520.1:0-521 GCF_000696425.1 Galeopterus variegatus
CCAGCATCAAGAGCAGGAGAGCCTGGTCAATTGCACCAGCTGGATCCAGGTGTTTCTGCATTTGCTTAGGAGGAGTTCAGAAAGCACAAGAGAATCTTCACTCACTACTATTTCAGGTGCTGCTCCGAATTTTCAGTGATTCTTCTCTAATAAGATCTGAATAGAGTTCTTTCAGTGGGGGTCTTGAAAACCAAGGAGGAATTGAGGAGAATCCATACACTGTGGCCGGGCTTTATAATGATTTCTAAGAAAACCTGTATTATAAGTAGAGGTACTATTATCCCATCGCAAGTACTACTGCGCTAGGAAATGCTAAGTTCTTGGTTCTATGACCTGTTAGAGAAAAGGATTCAGGCTGCCGTGTGCTTTTTCTCTCCTGAAATATCCCCTCTTGGAGGTTCACATTTATTCTCTTTAGACTAAGACTAATCTCTCAGTAATGGTCCTGGAAATCCGCTCTTTAGGAGTCCCTCAACATTTCCTCGGCATCTCCTAGGCAGAGCTTCTGCAGTCTAAGAAGG
>NW_007895521.1:0-521 GCF_000696425.1 Galeopterus variegatus
ATATCTTTTGATCATTACTTCCCCTTTTATTTCTCTTCTTCAATGTTATTTGGAAATTTGAAGTGGCATGATTTAGAAAGAGTAAAGGGTGAAAAATGAAAAGAAAAAAAAAATTTGAGAATTTGTAGTACCCCAGTAACAGAGCTTAATCAAATCCCATAATAAAGCTCTCTGCTCTACAAACCATACCATGCACACAGAGTTCTTAAATGAGTCTGCAACCAAAAAGCATAAGGAATTTTAAAGTAAACACAATAAAATAAAATGACAATTTTATTTTAAAACAAAGAAACGAAGGGGAAAATCAAACCAGAGCTATAAGGACAATCTATGAAACAAGAGAACTCAACACACATACACATATTCTGTTGTATGCTTCCTCTAAGATCGTTCCCAGTGATCCCTGCCCCTAGTATCTATGACCTCGTGTAAGTTTCTTCCTTTGAATAACTTGCTACTAAAAAACAAACAAAAAAATATATAGAATATAACAACACCAAGGAGACATCATTTTTGTGATT
>NW_007895522.1:0-521 GCF_000696425.1 Galeopterus variegatus
AGCGCTGTATTCTAACCAACCAAGCCACAGGTCAGCCCTCAGTTTTGTTTTTTGAAAAACCAGGAGTGGTCTGGCTGTTGTGACAAGTTGCTGTGTAATCCTGGATGTGGTCCTGGGGTGAAATATCCTCATCATTGTGAACCATGCCTTATCTGATAAGTCGAAGACCAGGGAATGCTTTGCACCTTGGAAGCACGACTTTGAAAAAACTTCTCAATGTTATACTGCCTTTAAACTTTTTTTTTTTTTTCCTTTTTGTCATTTTACTGACTGGTAATGGGATCGCAACCTGCGGTGTCGCGTCCGTACCGGGAACTGGCAACGGGATCGCAACCCTTGGGGTTGTGCCAGCACCAAGCTCAGCCAGTAGGCCGAACAGGTCTCCATATGGGATCCAAACCCTCGGCGGGAGCGCCATGCGCTCCCAATTGTTGCACTCTCCAGTGCGCCACCGGGCTGACCCCTGCCTTTAAATTTTGATTGTGGGGCCTGAGCCTGTGGTGCACTCGGGAAAGTGCGGT
>NW_007895523.1:0-521 GCF_000696425.1 Galeopterus variegatus
ATGTCTTCAGGGCTCATCCACATTCATTCCTTTTATGGATGAATATCCTGTTGTATGAATATACCACACTTTGCTTATTAGTTGACAGACATTTGGGTTGTTTCCACCTTTTGGCTATCATGAATAGTGCTGCTGTAAAAATTCGCGTACACTTAAAATAATTTTTTTTGAACAACTGTTTTTGATTCCTTTGGGTATATACCTAGTAGTGAAATTTCTGGTCATATGGTAACTCTATGCATAACTTTTTGAGAAACTGACAACTGTTTTCACAGTGGCTGCACCATTTTATGTTCCCACCAGCAACACACAGGTTCCAATTTCTCCACATCCTCACCAGTGGTTACTGTCCAGTGTTTTGATCATGGCTGTCCTAGCAGGTATGAAGTGGTGTCTCACTGCAGTTGGAAGGTCTCTTTTGACTGCTTCCGTTTCTCAATGAAATAAGCAGCAGGGTGATCAGCTGAGAGTTGGGGGCGTGGGGAGTTAGAGATTTTTTTTTTTTTTTGTCTTTTTCTGTG
>NW_007895524.1:0-521 GCF_000696425.1 Galeopterus variegatus
ACCAATTCAGAATGGATTAAAGACCTAGACGTAAGATCTGAGACTGTCAAAAGAAGAAAACGTGGGGAAAAACTCCTTGACGTTGACCATGGCAATGATTTTTTTTTTCATAGGACACCAAAAAACAGGCAGAAAAAGAAAAATAAACAAGTGCGACTACATCAACTGAAAAGCTTCTGCACAGCAAACAGTGGACAGAATGAAACGGCAGCCTATGGGCTGGGGGGAAATATGTGCAAACCATATATCTGATATATAGGGGTTAATATCCAAAATATATAAGG
Organism: Galeopterus variegatus; assembly: GCF_000696425.1. Lineage (NCBI taxonomy): Eukaryota > Metazoa > Chordata > Mammalia > Dermoptera > Cynocephalidae > Galeopterus > Galeopterus variegatus. The sequence goes on from NW_007895524.1 coordinate 285, forward strand.
AAGCCACACAACTCAATAGCAAAAAAATTAATAACCCAATTAAAAAATGGGCAAAGAACCTTAATAGACATTTCTCCAAAGAAGGCATAAACATGGCCAATAGGTATATGAAAAGGTGCTGAACATCGCTAATTATTTGGGAAATGCAAACCAAAACCCTAATGAAGTCTCACCTGACACCTGCTAGAATGGTGTTTATAACAAAGACAAGAGGCAAGTGTTGGGGAGGGTGTGGAG
>NW_007895525.1:0-521 GCF_000696425.1 Galeopterus variegatus
GCCTCCTGAAGCTTAAGCCCCTTCCCCCCATGCTGGGCCTCACCTCTGTGCCCCTTCCCCTACCTGGCATCCAGGCAGAGATCTGTCATGCCCTCTTGGTTCTGCTAAGCAGAGCCAAAAACGTGTGAGTCAGTAGAGAATGAGTCACCAGATCCCAGAGTCACAGCCACTACTGGCCAGCCACAGAGCTCTGGTTCCCTCCACAGACTCTGTGGCCCCCTCTCCCTGGGAGCCTTCCCTGATGAGCCCCACTCAGCTCCTGTGTCTGCAGTAAATCACTTCCCCAAATTTCCTATCTATCTGATATCCCCCAAGTACCATCAGAATGGGGGTGTCCCTGGTGTCCTGTGTCTCCCCAACACCTGCAGGAATCAATGCATGTCAGCAAAATGGATGGGAGTAGCAGTGGGAAGAGGCCATGCCAGCTGGGGAAGTGGGGGGGGCATGTAGTCTAAGCACTGGGATATGCCCAGGATAGGGTAGGGGGCACACAGTGTTCCCCAAGATACCCAGCACAGCCT
>NW_007895526.1:0-521 GCF_000696425.1 Galeopterus variegatus
TCTTCTCAATCTCATTCAACTTCCTCTGCAAAATCACAAAATGGCTATCTAAAGGAAGTGATTCCATTCCCACCCAGCATCGGGGGCCTGAGCTGCCCCTCCCCAGACCACTGCTGCACTGCACACTGCCAATTTCGTAGAACAGAGGGAGAATGGGTTGTTGAGGGAAGAGGTGGGGCAGGTGGTAAACCTCCTACACCTGCTTCTTCACAACCTTCAGTGGCCTATGGCCTTCTCAGCCTAGATATGTCCTTCTCAAACACTCAGGACTCCACAGGCAATGAGAGCCACCAGGGCCCTCTTTTCTTCACCCAGCACGATCCCCCTGAGTCTGCAGCAGCAGAAGGAGTGATTGGGAATTCTCATGGATATCTGGGGCTCTCCAACCATCTGGGGAGTCTCTTGACTGGCACAACCATCATCTGATTATCTGGCTGGTCTGGAGCATTCAGCATCCCATGCTTAGCCACATTCAGGGGAGTTGAGGATGTAAGGGTGATCTGGCTGGGACATCTGTTACC
>NW_007895527.1:0-521 GCF_000696425.1 Galeopterus variegatus
AAAAAAAAAGAATCTGGGTATGGCTCAGATGGCTCCTCCGCTTTAAGTTCTCTCCCAAGGCTGTAGTGAAGGTGTTGGCCAGGGCTGTAGCCATCACACGGCTTACCTGAGCAAGATTTTGCTCACTCACACGGTTGATGGTCAGATTCCGTTCCTTGCAGGCTGTTGAATTGAAGGCCTCAGTTGCTTTTGGATATTGGCCAAAGGCCACTCAGTTCTTGCCACATGGGCCTCTCCAGCATAGCAGTTTTCATCATCAAAGCAAACAGCTGAGGAGGAGAGACAGAGAGCAAGCCAACAAGACCGAACACGCAAGTCTTTCCTAACTTAATTGCAAAGTGACATCCCACCACTCTCGCTGTGTTCTCTTGGCTAGAAACAAGTCACTAGGTCCAGCCCATATGGAGGGAGGGAGTACACAAGGGTTTGAAAACCAGGAGTCAGGAGTCATCGGGAAGCTGCCTACCACAGGCCCTTAGCTGTCAAGTCCCTTGATTTTAGACTAAGAAAATGGAAACCAG
>NW_007895528.1:0-521 GCF_000696425.1 Galeopterus variegatus
TCCATGTTGTTGTGAATGGTAGAATTTCATTCTTTTTTATACCAAAGTAGAATTCCATTGTGAAGATATACCACAGTTTCCTTATCCACTCATCTGATGATGGACATTTGGGCTGTGATGGACTTTGGGTGTGTTGTCCCCCCCAAAATTCATGTGGAAATTTGATTCCCAATGTGGCAGTGTTGGAAACTGATTGAGTCATGGGGGCGGATCCCTCATGAATGGATTAATGCTCTCCCTGGGGGAGGGGAGATTAATGAGTGAGTTCTTGCTTGATTAGTTCCCACGAGAGCTCGTTGCTTAAAAAGACCCTGGAACCTTCTCTCTCTCTCTCTTGCTCCCAGAATTGTGAGCCAAATAAACCTCTTTTCCTTATAAATTACCCAGTCCCAAGTAATTCTGTTATAGCAACACAAAATGGACTAAAACAGGCTGGTTCCAACTCTTGGCTATTGTAAATAGTGCTGCACTGAACACTGGAGTACAGGTATCCCTTCAGCATGGTGTTTTCCTTTCCTCTG
>NW_007895529.1:0-521 GCF_000696425.1 Galeopterus variegatus
GCAATTGTGTGACTATCTTACAGTTAAGCAGCAAGCACAGTGATTACTGGATTGGTTCTGAATAGAAACTTCCTGGCTAATTCATTCCTGTTGCTTAGTATATCCCAGTCAGCATGGAGCAGGGTTTCTCAGCCTCAGCACAGTTGACATTATGGGGTGGATAATTTTTTGTTATGGGTGGCTGTCCTGTGTATTTTAAGATGCTTACAACATCCCTGGCCTCTACCCTCTAGATGCACTAGTAGCACTCCCCCTGCACTCCTCAGTGGTGACAACCAAAAATGTCTCCAGAGATTGCCAAATTTCCTGTAAACAATATACTATGGACATCTTTCAATGCATGTTTGATTTTTTATGTCTGTATATTATTTTAATAGAATTTTCTCTCTCCCTGTTTATTTAGGAAGCAATTTACTATCATGACTTAAAAAATAAACTATATAGGGCTAGTAATATATAAAAATTATTTAGTTTGTTTCATATAAGAATTGGTAATTAAAATGTGCAATGGTATGGTATCA
>NW_007895530.1:0-521 GCF_000696425.1 Galeopterus variegatus
GTAAAAAAATTAATAGGCTTTATTCAGAGCTAGGAGCAGCCACCCTAGTGGTTTCCCAGAATGTCCCAAGAAGCGCCGTACATCAGAGCTGTTAGTCCTTTATACTTCGGTCATAAACCAGGACACCTGGATGCCCGTACACAATTACATTAGATAGTAACCAAGGAACACCTGGGCGCATATGGCTATTTACAGCAAATGCTCAGCAAGATTCTGAACATCTGAGGGGCCCTGACCATTTTCCTATATTTTCCCTACAGCCATCCTCTCCCATGGATTCTTCGGTTTCTCTCAAATACGTAACACTTCCTCTATCTGCACTGCTGCTACACCAAGTGCGATGACCAGTTGTAAAAGCAGAGTTCCTGATTAGCAGAACCTTCCATTTCCTGTAGTATGCTTTTACAATGTTCACTTCTAGATACAATCAGCAAAATCTAGGCTGTGGGAAAAACCTACGCACAAGCAACCTGGTTTCTTCAACACAAAAATTGCAAGGGGGTGGAGGGGAGGATTAATTA
>NW_007895531.1:0-521 GCF_000696425.1 Galeopterus variegatus
AATGTTAGTCTGGAGTTACAGAGAAATAGTAGGGCTAGAAATAAATATTTGAGATACAAAGACTAGATGAGGTCACTTATGGGTAATATGTAGGTACATAAAAGAAGAAGGACCTGAATGAAATCTTGGACTATTTTAATATTTAGAGGTTAAATAAGAAAGCAAAGCCCCTCCCCCACCCCACCCCCCAAAATCTCAGGAATTGCCAGAAATGTAAGGGGAAATCAGGATATTAGGTAATACAGAAGACAAAATAAGGTCATCAATTTGTCAGAATCTTCTGAGAAGTCAAATAAGAAAAGTGATTACTGAATATGTCCAGAAGTGGTGACCATGATATGAATACTAGAGGTGTAGTGATGGGGACCCAGTGGAGGAGAGAACCTGAGATGCTAGGAAGTGGGGACATCTAGAGAAACTTAGTTCATTACTTTTTTCATGTAAATGATGAATACATGCGTCTGAGGTCAAGTCAGGATTATTTTTACATATGTGTGTTAACCGTTAGGAAAGAACCAACA
>NW_007895532.1:0-521 GCF_000696425.1 Galeopterus variegatus
GTACTGATACATGCAACAACTCAAGGGATCCGGGATGGATCTCAAGGGAATTATGTTGAGCGAAAAAAGGCTGATCTCAAGAGGTTACATACTGGATGATTCCATTCATACAACATTCTTGAAACACAAAATTATAGAGATGGAGAACAGTTAGTGGTTGTCAGGGATTAAGGCGGGCGGTAGGGAGAAAGGTGGTTACAATTATAAAAGGGCAACACTAGGCATCCTTATGCTGGAAGTATTCTGTATTCTGACTGTGGTGGTGGTAAATGAATCTACATACGTGATAAAATTGCATAGAACCAAATACACATTCTATCTCAGGGCACCTATGACCTCCCAGGGACAACATTGTCCTTGGCCTATCTGCACAAAGTCCTCTAAAAATGATTAATACCATACTTCAGATCAATTTTCTGCACTATGCAGAGAAGCCACTATTAGTATATTTTTCTCCTTCTGGGTAAATTTCTTGATTATCTTTATAAGATAAACCACGTGTCTCTAGCTTAAATGAACTT
>NW_007895533.1:0-521 GCF_000696425.1 Galeopterus variegatus
ATTTTTCTTTCCCTCCTTTTACCAGAATTAATTCAGCCATCCAGCAAACCAGATTAGCATCGACTTGGACCCAGAGTACTGGAGAAATTAGGACAGTAGGCTCTCTTCTGGGCTGGAGTTCAATGGTTCCAAAGACTTTCAAACTCAGTAAGGTCCCTGGGTTTCTACTATGTAATTTTGCTCGCTATATGCCAGGCTTTCTGTGAATTATCACATTTAATCCCCCAACAACTCTAAAACATATAACTAGCTCCACTTTACAGAAAGACACATTAAGGCTTAGACCAGTTAAATAAACTGCCCAAGTTCATAAAATAGGTAGGGAACCAGGGATTCCAACCTCTCTTGTCAGCCAACAGAGCTCACATTGTTAAATACCATGCAAACCTTTCCAGATGCTTAGAATAATTTTTCTGAAATGCAAATCAGAACATATTACCCTTCTTCACTGAAAACTTCGGCAACTTTTTATGTCTACAGGACTTTATTCAAAGTGTATTTTTCATAGAATATTTTTATCG
>NW_007895534.1:0-521 GCF_000696425.1 Galeopterus variegatus
TTAAACTGTCAGCATAGAAAAGAGAACCATTTGCAAGAATCCGGGTGTTCACCTTTCCCTTCGTGAAGTCTATATTGTGTGCAAGATCCATGTTTAAGATGGTAGAGGTAGCAGGCATAGCCAAAGCAATACCAAAACAGCTTCAAGGCCCCAGAAAGCTGAGAAGGCTGGAATACATAGCATAAGATGATTTCTCTCAGAGCGTTACGATAAAAAGTATGAATGTCAGAGAGCATATGGAGAGTACTTGGGAAGAGTCTCAAAACCAGATCATTTCCCTCATGTTTAGACAATGTGAACGAGATGAAAAATATCTTAACTATTGGCAGTCAGATGCAATGGAACAAGGCCCTACCTTGTCTAATAGCCTGACCTAACTTGTTGTGACATACTGTTTTCTGTGTTTAATGCTGTTATATAACACTGTACTAAGTGTACTTCCTGAAGTGTGTAAAAAGAGCACTGCATGGTTCCGGGTGTAGCTCTTCCTGGTTAAACATAAGGTGGGGTGATGTCCACAA
>NW_007895535.1:0-521 GCF_000696425.1 Galeopterus variegatus
GTGTGGTTAGTATGGAAGGAACCAGAAGGAGGCAAGAATGGAGAGAAGAGGACCAGTGAGAACCCTGAGGGTGTGAAGGGTGGGAGCAGTGGTGGGTACGGAGCAGCGGGAGGGACGGGGTGGCCTGGTAAGATATGGGGGTGACAAAGACAGTTCCTAGGTGCCCAGGGACAGTTCTAGGTTTCTGGCTTAGAGCCTGGGTGGGAGGATGGTGAAATACCTCCTAGGAGGGGAACCCAGGAGAAGGAACAGGTTGGTAGGGAAAGGAGAACCTTTGGTTTTGGGCTGGCCATGATTCAGGTATCCATAGGAAGTGGGGTCTGGAATTCTAGGTGAAGTCTGGGATGGGGACATGGGGTCAAGGACTGATTCCTTATTGGGTCATTCCATAAGATTCTAAGGAAATCATTTGAAAATACCATCTCACCCCAACCCTCCCTTCCTGGCACCCAAGATTAGTGTCTATTCTCTAAATGGATTGTACCCCTCTGGGCCTGGTGGCTTTGCTCTGATGATTCCCT
>NW_007895536.1:0-521 GCF_000696425.1 Galeopterus variegatus
ACCCTTTGATAAAAATAAATAAAACTAAATAGGACACTCACTTTGGGTGACTGAGTAGCTAGGCTGTGCCATTCTTTGCAAGAGATATTGAGGGAAACACCTGGGAAGTATGGCCACAGCAACGTCCATATGTTGACCCACTTATTTTCTTACTCAGCATCTAGGCCCTGCATCATGTGTTGAGGACACCCCATGGCCAGAATAGTCCCTGCAGGGAATGCCTCTCCTGATGCCCGCCTAGCCTGGGGACCTCTTTTCCATGTGGCCCAGCCGGGCAGGGAGAACGTGCCCACTTTCCAGACGGGAAAACTGACTCCTTGGACACCATCACATGTTGCCCCTGGTTCCTCTCCTTGCTGAATTTTCCCCCCTGTCTTCTGAGAATGGGGTCACCCTATTGCACCAAATGCCCAGAGAGTCTTGGGCACTTTCTTGAGGCTGCAAGGGATGAGGGCACAGGTCTCTGGCTCTAAGCCACTGCTTGTGGCAACCCCGAGGGTGCAGGCCTGGGCCCCGGTTAC
>NW_007895537.1:0-521 GCF_000696425.1 Galeopterus variegatus
TCATTCTGTGGGTTGTCTTTTCACTTTCTAGTTAGTGTCATTTGAAGCACAAAAGTTTTTTTTTGTTGTTTTGTTTTGGTTTTTTTTGTCCTTTTTGAGACCGGCCACACCGCGCTCAGCCAGTGAGCGCACCAGTCATCCCTATATAGGATCTGAACCCGCGGCGGGAGTGCTGCTGCACTCCCAGCGCTGCACTCTCCCGAGTGCGCCATGGGCTCGGCCCAAGCACAAAAGTTTTTAATTTTGATAAAGTCCAACTTGTCTATTTTTTTCTTTGGTTACTTGTACTTTTGGTGTCACATCTAAAAAAGCATTGCCTGGGCTGGCCCCGTGGTGCACTCAGGAGAGTGCAGCGCTTGGGAGCGCAGCGGCGCTCCCACCGCAGGTTCGGATCCTATATAGGGATGGCCAGTGCGCTCACTGGCTGAGTGTGGTGTGGGCAACACCAAGCCAAGGGTTGTGATCCCCTTACCGGTCACAAAATAAATAAATAAATAAATAAATAAATAAATAAATAAATA
>NW_007895538.1:0-521 GCF_000696425.1 Galeopterus variegatus
ATCTCAAACTCTAGATCATATAGAACAAGAAGCCCTTGAAATGACTGACAAGGAATTTTGACTGATAATTGTAAGGAAATTGAATGAGATACAAGAAAACTCAGCTAGACAACATGATGAAACAAGGAAAAGTATACAGGACCTGAAAGAGGAAATCAATGTCCTGAAAAAAAAATGTAGCAGAACTTGCTGAACTGAGGAATTTATTCAACAAAATAAAAAACACATCGGAGAGTTTAACCAGCAGGCTTGCAGAAGTGGAAGAGAGAACCTCTGAACTTGAAGATGGGCTGTTTAAAATAACACAAGCAGACAAGGAAAAAGAAAAAAGAATCAAAGACATTGAAGAAAATCTGAGGGAGATATCAGACAACCTTAAGTGCTCAAATATCCGAGTCATGGGTATTCCAGAAGGGGACAAAAGTGGAGATTGCATTGAAAACATATTCAACAGAATAGAGGCAGAAAACTTCTCAGGTATAGGAAAAATCACAGATCTTCAGATCCAGGAAGCTCAATGA
>NW_007895539.1:0-521 GCF_000696425.1 Galeopterus variegatus
GACAGGTGCTTCTTTGGGGAGCCATTATTCTGCCTACCACACCCTGAAGGGAAATAAACAACGTTCAGTGTGTGGTCTTACATTTATTTAAGAAAAAAAAAATGGATATATAAAGGTACTTGAGAAAGTTTGTGGAAAAATAGAATTGAAAGATAATAGAAATTTTTCCATGAACTTTTTTTTTTTTTTTTTTTAAACGATGACCGGTAAGGGGATCTCAACCCTTGGCTTGGTGTTGTCAACACCACGCTCTCCCAAGTGAGCTAACCAGCCATCCCTATATATGATCCAAACCCGTGGCCTTGGGGTTATCAGCACTTCACTCTCCCAAGTGAGCCACGGGCCGGCCCTTTCCATGAACTTTTGAATGTACCCTCATATATGTATGTGTTTGTGAAGGCATAGAATGCTCCAGAAGGCTACATAGGAAACTGGTAAGAGTGGCTGCTTCTGGGAAAAGGAGCAGGGGTGGAAGGGGGACTTGTCAGTATATCTTTTCGTATTATTTAAATTTTTTGGTA
>NW_007895540.1:0-521 GCF_000696425.1 Galeopterus variegatus
CTTAGCTCCACCTAATCTCTCGACTCAGTTTCCTCACTGGAGAAAGGGTACTAATAACATGCAGGTTCCAGCATGGAGATGAAAGGACACACCAAACACACTGGGCAATAATGCCAGCAGTTATTCTCTGCTGTTCTGCAGACAGTCCCCATGTTTTGCACTCTACCCCCAACGTCAAAAACTCCCCCTCCGTCAGGTCTAGCTCAAAGTCCACCCTCCCTGGGAAGCCTCCTCTGAACTCGGTCCTTGAAGGTGTTGGCCCCCAGTGGCTTGGGATCAGAGGTTTCCTGCCCTGTCTTGCAACCTGACACCGCAAAGCTCCTCAGAGTCACACAGCCACTTTGTCAACTTGGTGACCAGCAGACCAGGTACCAGAGACAACTTCTGAATGAAAACTGGACCAGCAGATGTCAAAGTGACGATGGCTCTGTGGAAGATCGTTTTAACACCGGATTTCTCGTGTGTATCTTTGCTGCTGACTGTTTAAAAAGAAAGGCAGCTTCAAAGAGGAAGGTGGGTGG
>NW_007895541.1:0-521 GCF_000696425.1 Galeopterus variegatus
ACAATAATAACTCATGGTAAAGTTCTAATTTCTCCTTATGAAGCTATTTGAAATAAAAACACAAACAGAAATGATGAAAGAAATAAACAGTAATGGAGCTTACTACTAATGATGATAAAGCACACAACAGACAGACACTTTCTGTAGAAAAGCAGGCATTTTTTAAAGTTATTAGATGTAAAGACACTATGGTTAAGTTCCAGAAAGCCATCTAAAAATCTAGAATTGCATTAAGTATTAAGTTTTAAGGTTTTGCATGAAAATGGAAGAAACATGTAAAACACAGCTGGAATATGTAGAGTTATAGTGGTAATGACCTTTAGTGGCAGAGTAACCAACATACACCAGTTTGTCATTACAGACAAAGATTTCCAAGCCCTTTTTATAAATTACTCTTCTTTTTTCTCATTCATTAGCTAACTTTTGTAAAAACTATAGGTCATCTGATGAATTAGTTAATTTATTTTATGATGTCCTTTATGCATCACAGCATCCTAAGCAGAAATGGTTTTCCTGACAGC
>NW_007895542.1:0-521 GCF_000696425.1 Galeopterus variegatus
GGGTAAGGGTCGTTGGTGAGGCTGAAGGAGGAAGAAAGAGGTGAGAAGCACATTTCCTCAAAGTTGATGTTCTCAATTATTCAGTGACGACACTGGCATTCTCAGAAGGCCAGACTCAAAACTGACAGGGTTCCATCTGGCTCAGAGATGAGCCCAGAAGTAAACCAACGTGCCCTCACAATCCAGTGTGTACAGTACCCATGTTTGAAAATCAGGAATAAAAACTGGTCTGACTGGCTAGCTCAGCTGGTTACAGCATGGCGCTGATAACACCAAGGTCCAGGGTTCGATCCCTGTACCAGCCAGCTGCCAAAAAACAAAAAATATAAAAATATAAAAAACTGGGCTAGGCAAGAAAAATCTTCCATCTACTTTCTCTTCTATCTCACACACATGGACTCAATATACCAATAATGGCTGTCAGGATTAATGAGAGAACTGGGGAGGGAGGAAGGGAGAGGGAGGCATAGGCACTAGGAAGTCTAGAAGTTTAAAACTTCCCAGTAGAGAAAGGGAGCTAT
>NW_007895543.1:0-521 GCF_000696425.1 Galeopterus variegatus
CGGAATTACACACAGTTAGGTGCCCTATGATGTGATTGCACCGAAGTGCGGCCCAACAGTAGGCCTTTTTAAGTGAAGATCCATGCAGCTTACATTGGTGTGGGTACAACATATCTTTCATTTAAGATTATTTTGCTTACAACTCAAATTGAAAGTTTCATCCCAATAAAATTTTGTAAAAAAATTTTGATTTAAGTGTTTTATTTTATGTTCTAGTTCTAATAATCTAAAAAGGAAAATAAATTTCCCGAGGTTTGAGTGAGCTGGTTATTTTTTAAGATTATGTACAATATTTCTGGTTATTAAAACCACGTATGTGTACAACTTGTACTGGTAAAATGCATAATGACCAACTTTCCAAAAAATAGTTTGTATATATTATTACAAAAATATTGACATATAAAAAATTTATATATTTTATATAGATATTTTAATATACACATATTTATATACACAAATATATTTAGACATATGTGTGCATGTATGTTTATTATAAATTTTACCAGTATTAAGCAATTACA
>NW_007895544.1:0-521 GCF_000696425.1 Galeopterus variegatus
CAAAAACAGCCACTATTATTTCCTGCCTCCACACCCGCTTTGTAATGTGACCTTGCAGCTTATGCCAGCATGAGGTGGGGTCTGTTTCCCCTAGAATCTGGACTGGCTGTGACTTGCTTTGATCAGTGGAATGTACTGTAAGTGACACTGTGCCAGTTCTGAGCCTAGGCTTCAAGAGGCCTTGCCTTCTTCTGTTTTTTCTCTTGGAACCCTATCTCCTCCGTAAGAACAAGCCCATGCCAGCTGCAGGAGAATGAGAGACCACATGGAGCAGAGACAAGCCAGCCCAGCCGAGGCTCCAGACCATGTGAGAGAGGCCAGCCAGGATCAGCCAAGCCTGGCTCGTAAGCAGAACTACCCACTGACCTAAAGATGTGTGAGCATTCGTAAGTGATTGTTGCTTTAAGGCACTAAGTTTTGGAGTGGTTTGTCATGCAGCCATAGCTAGCAGATACAGGTGGTAGCTCTGGGCCGATCCCTAGGGAACCTGGCCTCCCCTTTATTCAGATGGCTGAGGATCC
>NW_007895545.1:0-521 GCF_000696425.1 Galeopterus variegatus
GAACCCTCGGCGGGAGCGCCGCAGCGCTCCCAAGTGGCGCACTGTAGCAGTGCACCACCGGGCCGGCCCTGGAATACACAGTTTTTGTTTCAGGTATCGTGATGTCCCTAGAAATTTTTTCCTAAGATATCCACTGCCATTTTTGATCTTCACGATGTAATCACCTATTGTATTAATTTTTAATTTTTGTTATGAAAATATTGTAAAACAATATTACAGAGGGGACATGCAATGAACCCCCATATTCCCACCCCCCAGAATGAGCAATTATCAGACTTTTACCCCAGTTGTTTAGTCTGCTTTTTCTGTCATTGTTATTTTAAACTCCAGACCTCACGTCTTTTCAACCCTGCATATTTCAGTATGCATCTCTAATACATGGATATTTTCTTCAGAATCACAGTGCCATTATCGTGTCTTTAAAAAATAACAATAACTTGGGCCGGCCCGTGGCTCACTTGGTAGAGTGCGGTGCTGATAGCACCAAGGCCCCGGGTTCGGATCCCATATAGGGATGGCCG
>NW_007895546.1:0-521 GCF_000696425.1 Galeopterus variegatus
TCAACATACCTCTGGCACCAAAACCAGACAAAGATACAACAAGAAAAGAAAATCACAGGCCAATATCATTGATGAAAACACATGCCAAAACCTTAACAAAATATTAGCAATCAGAATACACCAACACATCAAAAAAATATATACACACCACGATCAAGTAGGATTCATCCCAGGAATGCAAGGATGGCTCAACATATGCAAATCAATAAATTTAATACACAAAATCAACACAATCAAGGACAAAAACCATATAATTATTTCAATAAATGCAGAAAAAGCATTTAACAAAATTCAACATCCCTTCATGATAAAGACTCTCAGTAAATTAGGCATCTCAACACAATAGAAGCTATTTGCGACAAACTAATTGCCAGTGTCATCCTAAATGGGGAAAAAGCAAAAGCTTTTCTCTTAAGAACTGGAACAAGACAAGGAAGCCCACTCTCACCACTCCTATTTCACATAGTATTTGAAGTACTAGACAGAGCAATAATGCAAGAGAAAGAAATAAAGGGTATCCA
>NW_007895547.1:0-521 GCF_000696425.1 Galeopterus variegatus
TCTTGTGGCCCCACGGTCCAAGATTTCCCTATGGCTCCCAAGAGTCCCTTCCAGAACTGACTCCTGAGCTCCCTCCCCAGGCTCCTGAGCTAGCCCTCCCCAAGCCCAGTCATCTGAGATAGCTCTGGGGGTGTTGTGGGACCAGACATGAGGTGAACGAAGTACAGCCTCCTCCTCCCTCGAGGATTAGGCACTAGCCTCTTGGAATGGAACACTTTTCACGACATGCACATGCGCTCACGTGCTCAGACACACACACACACGCAGACACACACACACACAGAGACACACACACACACACACACAGACACGCAAACACCCCACCGCTTTTCCCTGCTTACAGTTTACAGTCCATCGATTAGAAGGCACTCTCACGCCCCCACCCCCAGCCCAGGTACACGCAGGTCCCACCCATTCTGTACCACGTCCAGTAGGTGCTCTGTGGTGTAACGTGAACCGTATGATTAATTTTACTGTGCAAGTCACTGGGTAGAAACGGTCATGTAATACCCCCCACCCCA
>NW_007895548.1:0-521 GCF_000696425.1 Galeopterus variegatus
TTAATGTATACAGACATAGGATGTGGAATTCACACAGAACAGAGGACATTAAAGGCATACCGAAGATGGGAACTTAACACAGTCTGCAGAGGTCAAGAGAAGTGTTCACATTAAGGAAAATAAATCCTTATGCTACAACTCTTTGTCTCTCCACACTAATACCATCACCATCACTACCACCACTGTGAGTAGGGGTCAAGGTTCATAATGCTAAGTATTGTCCTGAATATAATTCTGACTATAAAAGGGAGATGCTGGCCAAGCTATAATAATGAAAAGATTAGAAATCATGCAGAAGTATCAATTTCCCCACTTACATCAACTTTGAAAGAGTAGATTCAAAATACTCTTACGACATTATAGACTATGAAGATTATGGGGTAAGTCTCTTTGCTAGAAACAAAGACAAGGACACACTTAGTTTATACCCCCCAAAAAGGACAAAATTCAAGGAGTGGTAGAGCTTCTCATTGTGCTTTCTCATACTGGGGTGGAAGACGGCTCAGGCAAACTATCTTCAG
>NW_007895549.1:0-521 GCF_000696425.1 Galeopterus variegatus
CTGTACCTGGGTTGTTTCACTTAGGATAATTTTCTCCAGGCTCATCTATGTTGCTGCAAATAGTAGAATTTCATTCTTTGTTATGGCTGAATAGTATTCCATCATGGGTATATACCACAATTTCCTTATCCAGACATCCATCGAGGGACTGTAAATTAGTATAGCCATTATGGAGAACAGTATGGAGGTTCCTTAAACAATTACAGATAGAACTTTCACATGATCCAGCAATCCCACTCCTGGGGATATATCCAGAGGATTAGAAAATATCAGCTCAAAAGGATATCATGTTTACTGCAGCTCTATTTACAATAGCTAGGTGATGGAACCAAGCTACGTGCTTTAGATATATTATCTCATTTAATTGTTACAATAATGTTATGGGAGAAGCACTATTATTATTTCCTTCATTTTACATCTGAATAAATTACAAAAGCCTAGTAGTTTGTTCAAAGAAAACAGCCAGTAAGAAATAGAATTGGGACTTGCCCCCTTAGCTTAGTCTCAGCTACGTGGTTTTA
>NW_007895550.1:0-521 GCF_000696425.1 Galeopterus variegatus
TATGGAAAACAGTATGGAGGTTCCTCAGACAACTACAGATAGAACTGCCATATGATCCAGCCATCCCACTACCTGGGATATATCCAGAGGATTGGAAATCATGAGGTCAAACGGATACCTGCACTCCCATGTTTATGGCAGCTCTATTTACAACAGCCAGGCAATGGAACCAATCTAAATGTCCATCAATGGATGACTGGAGAAGGAATTTTTGGTATATATACACAATGAAATACTACTTATTCATAAAAAACAATGAAATTCTACCATTCACAGCGACATGGATAAGCCTGGAGAAAATTATCCCGAGTGAAACAACCCAGGTACAGAAAGAGAAATACCGCATGTTCTCACTCATAACTGAGAGCTGAATCCATAAATAAACATATAAACAATAAAGACAGAGAGAGAGAAAGAAACAACAATCGCAGTAATATGTTGAACTTTTAGAGAGAGAGAAAAAAGAACTGTGGTTACTGGAGGTGGACAATGGGGGAGGAGGGGAAAAGAAAAGGGGGTTA
>NW_007895551.1:0-521 GCF_000696425.1 Galeopterus variegatus
TTTTACCACTCAGTAAGAAAACAAGCAACACAACAAAAAATGGGCAAAGATTTGAAAAGACGCTTCACTGAGAAAGGTACATGAGGTCCAATAAGCACAATGTATGTGTTCTATGTTACTGGTCATCAGAAAAATGAAAATTAAATTTGCAGCCAACAACTGGACAGCTACTAGAATGGCTGAAATTAGAAAGATGATTCATGATAATAAGTGTTGACAAAGGATGTAAGACCAATGAAGCGCTCCTTCATTGCTGGTGGAAATAAAAAAATAGTACAACCACTTTGAAAAATAGGTTGGCAGTTTCTTACACAGTTTATACTTGTTTTTATGACTCAATTCCTTTCCTGAGTATCTATCTAAGGAAAATGAAATATGAGTGTGTCTCTACCCTAGATTTGTAGCATGGCTATAAATATTCATAGCAGCATTATTTATAATATCCAAAAACTGGAATAAACAAAAATTTTCATCACTTGATGAACAGGTGAACAAAATGTGGTATATTCAAATAACAACAG
>NW_007895552.1:0-521 GCF_000696425.1 Galeopterus variegatus
TGTTAGGAGGCAGCGTGCTCAGGCCTAGGAAGGGCGGAGCACAGAAAGTGAGTATTACACGGCAAGAAACGAGGAAGACGAGAAAGATGAAGCAGGACTAGGCAGAGAGGGTTAAGTGGTCTTGTCTTGATTCTAAGAGCCATGAATTGTCTACATTCAAATCCCTCACCGTCTATGTGAGCTCAGAAAAGCTACTTAGCCTGTCAAGCCTCACGTTCCTCATCTGCATAATGAGACCAATAAGAGGACCTACCTCATAAGACTAAACATTAACTTATTTAACATATGAAATATATTGCACTTTAATAAAATGTTATAATTGTTGTTTTATTGTGCTTCAGGTTATGAGGTTCTAACAAACTCTATTTGTACCTCATAACACTATGGACAAAACAGTTGCTCACTAAATGCTTCTTTAAGTTCTGGATACATTTTTTACTTTTTTTTGTCTTTTTAAAAATTTTTAACTGTGAACACTCCTAAGGCATTGGCTCTGGGCCAAACCATCAACTAGGAACTGC
>NW_007895553.1:0-521 GCF_000696425.1 Galeopterus variegatus
TAGTTTTCATTTATCTGGGAAAGACTTTTTTCTCTTTTGTATTTGAAGACTAGTTTTGTTGGCTACTGAATTGTGGTTAACAATATTTTTCTTCAGTGCTTTGAATATATTATCATCCTCTATCCTGGACTGTAGAGTTCCTGCTAAGATATCCAGTGAGAGCCTTACTGGAACTCCATTGAATGTTTTGTGTTTCTTTTCTCTTGCTGCATTCAGTATTCTTTCTTTGTCTTTGGTTTTTTTTTTTTTTTCTCGAATATTTCTTTTTTTTTAAATTAATTAATTTATTTTATTTTTTATTTTGTCAATATACAATGTAGTTAGTTATTGTGTCCCATCACCAAAACCTCCCTCCCTCCGCCCTCTCCCGCCTCCCTCCCAGGTGTGTCCCCTCCATTTTCTTGTTGTAAGAACTTCAAAAAAAAAAAGTTGTGCTTGTTATGAATCTTCTTCTCCCCCTCACCCCGGTTTTTTTTTTTGTTGTTGTTGTTGATGTTGTTGTTGTTGCTGTTTGTTTGTTT
>NW_007895554.1:0-521 GCF_000696425.1 Galeopterus variegatus
CTTTTGTGAATTGCCTTTAGTGTTCTCTTGACATTTTTCTACTGGAGTGTTTAACTTTTTTTAAAGTAATCTGATGGGCCGGCCTGGTGGCGCACTACTACAGTGCGCCGCTTGGGAGTGCAGTGGCGCTCCCGCCGAGGGTTTGGATCCCACATACGGACCGGTTCCCACTCACTGGCTGAGCGAGGTGCAGGGAGCAACACCGAGGGTTGCGATCCCGTTGCCGGTCCCGGGTTGGTACGGGCGCGACACTGAGGGTTGCGATCTGTTGCCGGTCATGAAAAAAGACAAAAAGGAAAAAAAATAATAATAATAATAAAGTAATCTGAAAAAAAATCATGGCATTAATATTGTCATGCATGCTAAAAATATTTTGCCAGATTATTGTCTTCCAATTTTATTTATGGTATTTTTCAAATGTGGAGAACTATGCGGCCTAGTAACTAGACTCTGGAACTGGGTTGCTTGAGCTTGAATCTGAGCGCCAACTCTTGCAAGCTGTGTAACCTTGGACAAGTTAC
>NW_007895556.1:0-521 GCF_000696425.1 Galeopterus variegatus
TTCTGTTCCATTGGTCCACATGTCTCTTTTAATGCCAGTACTATGCTGTTTTGGTAAGATTCGTAATACAGTTTGAAGTCATGAAGTGTAATGCCACCAGCTTTATTTATTTATTTATTTATTTGCTCAGGATTGCTTTGGTTATTCAGGGTCTTTTTTTTTTTCCTTTTTTTTTGTCTTTTTTCGTGACCGGTAACGGGATCGCAACCCTCGGTGTCGCGCCCATACCGCGACTGGCAATGGGATTGCAACCCTTGGTGTCGTGCCCACACCGCACTTAACCAGTGAGCGGACCGGTCTCTATATGGGATCCGAACCATTGGCGGGAGCGCCACCACACTCCCAAATGCCGCACTCTACCGAGTGCGCCACCGGGCCGGCCCGGTTATTCAGGGTCTTTTGATGTTCCATATGAATGTTAGGATTGTTTTTTCTATTTCTGTCAAGAATGTCATTGGCCTTTTGATGGGGATCACATTGAATCTGTTGATGTCCTTGGGTTGTATGGACATTTTCACTAC
>NW_007895557.1:0-521 GCF_000696425.1 Galeopterus variegatus
ATACGGGGGCCCACCCTAATTATAGAGATGATCCCCATTTCCAAAGATTAAGGGAAAAGACTCCTCAAGGGACCATACAACACCCCCAATTCTAAAGGCCACTGTTCGCCCCAAGGCCCCAAAAATAAAATGGGCCCCCAGGCCTCCAATTTGGGTGGAACAGTGGCCATTACCAGTTCACAAGTTAGAACAATTACACCTGCTAGTCAACCAGCAACTTGAGTTGGGGCACCTCCGTAAATCCTTAAGTCCCTGGAATTCCCCTGTTTTTGTTATAAAAAAATCAATGGGTCTTGGAGGCTATTACAAGACCTCAGGAAAGTTAATGAAAGAATGATAACTTTTGGAA
Source organism: Galeopterus variegatus (assembly GCF_000696425.1). Lineage (NCBI taxonomy): Eukaryota > Metazoa > Chordata > Mammalia > Dermoptera > Cynocephalidae > Galeopterus > Galeopterus variegatus. The sequence goes on from NW_007895557.1 coordinate 350, forward strand.
CCCCCCAGCGGGGACTCCCATGGATTCCTGCTATCCCCTCCAACTTTCATCTGACTGTTATAGATATTAAAGATTGTTTCTTCTCAATTCCTTTACATCCCGAAGATACTGAAAAATTCGCTTTCTCACTTCCTTCCCTTAATTTTTCCAGCCCCGACTTAAGATTCGAGTG
>NW_007895558.1:0-521 GCF_000696425.1 Galeopterus variegatus
AAGTAAAGTCTCATGTCTGTTGGGGACAGGTCAAACACTAAGAAAAACAAGCCCCCAAACAGGCTAATATTCTGCCTTTTCAGACCTAAGAGCTGAGCAAGCTTAGCACCCCCGATGTGCAAATGCAGAGTTTATGTTATGCAGTGTGTCCAAAAGCACACGTGGCAGTCATGATAGACATTTGAACCTGGGATTCTCTTTGAGTCGAGGGTGATACTGTCTCTTCTTTACAGAAGAGTGTCAGCTAAAAAGCAAAATGAAAAAAATAATACAGACAAAATGACAGAATTAGAAAAATCACCATTTTGAAACCATCTATATAATAATTGATAAGGGGTGAGTCTCATCAATGATGACAAACCATTGCATGGAAATGTGTTGGTGAACAGGATAGTCACACAGTCTCAAAGTTTCCTTCCTTGGATTACTACTAACTACTGACGGGGAATGGCACCTCTATAGTGGAGAATCTAGCAGACCTACCTTAACCAAGTGATCAAACTTATTATCACCAACAATGA
>NW_007895559.1:0-521 GCF_000696425.1 Galeopterus variegatus
TTTCCTTTTTGTCTTTTTTACTGGCCGGTAACGGGATCGCAACCCTTGGTGTTGCGCCCACGCCATGCTCAGCCAGTGAGCGGGAACTGGTCACCACATGGGATCCGAACCCTCGGCAGGAGCGCCACCGCGCTCCCAAGCAGCGCACTTTCCAGTGCGCCACCGGGTCGGCCCAAACACTATTTTCTACATCTGATAAATTTGGGAGTCATGAGATTGAATTTCCAGGCTAGATGTGACCTAACTACATTATGAGGTATTGACCAAATAGAAAAATATATATATATTGTAGTTTAAGATCCCTATTGTTTATTCAATGCTCTGTATTTTTCATTTGGGTGACTTACAGGATGTTGGCAGAGATATTCTCAATGCAACTTCAGGGAATAACTTTACTTCTTTATCAGTAATACCTCTTTCCAGATCTGTTAGTACTGGTTTTCCTATCTTCTATTTTTGCTCTTGGGAAAACTTTATAATAAGGAAGTAGTGAGATGTCTGGTTTCAAGAAAACAATTAAA
>NW_007895560.1:0-521 GCF_000696425.1 Galeopterus variegatus
TTCCACTGTTCACTGGACCCCCTAGTTGGTTCAAATTGATAAGGGCAACTGTAGAAATTTACCATCAATTTTCTACTATCCCACTTAGTTTCTGGTATCCATTTTCTATTTCTCATACAATCTTAATTTCAGACTGAGAGCATAAAACTCAAACTTGGGTTAGGGTAAATTATGTTGGACACCATTTTTATCATTCTAGAGTCTTTATAATGGGGAGGTAAAAGACAGCTCTGTTCACAGGAAATTAATACTCAATTGGTAGGCTAAGGAACGACTTCTGTAGAAATTATCCTAGTCTTCACATAGTTATCAGTCCCAGGATCCAGGCAGAGCATCAGAGTCTTCTGACATCCATCACTGACAGCCTCCTTTTTATACTGTGACTATTTAGGGTGAACACACAGTGGAGTGTATTACAGTACAAATAATGTATTGAAGCACCTGCAGCATTGCCTAGTGTCTTTGACTCTGCAGTGGCCATAAGGTTAAAGGGGAAAGAATGGCAAAGAAAGAAGGGATAG
>NW_007895561.1:0-521 GCF_000696425.1 Galeopterus variegatus
ATAGGAAAGAGCATGGCCAGAAACCAGGTCCCTCGAGGTGAAATCCAACCCTGCCTCTTACCATCTGGGTGACCTGGAGGATATCTGAGTCCCTCTCATGGCCTGTAAAATGGCAATATCAGTTCCCTCCTGGGAGGATTAAATGAAGCTCTATCAAATGCATGACTTTGATGAAGTATTGCTATGAAAACTAAAGGTTAAGAATGCAGTGTCTATGGCGAGACAGCTGGGGTTTGCATCCCACTCTTGCTGGCTGGATAACTTTGAGCATGTTACTTAATCTCTCCGAGCCTTAGTTTCCTCGTGTATAAAATGAGTATAGCAAAGTAAATTGGGTTTAGCCTAACAGACAGGGGTATTGTGAGGATAAACGTGAATTATCCCTGAACTGCACATGGAGCTGCTCCTGGAACATTAAAAGCATTATGTATCTCCATCATCTTCATCATCACCGTTGCTAATAATAAAAATGATTATCATTAAATAATCATTCATAAAAAGCAAGAGGGCAGCGCATAGTT
>NW_007895562.1:0-521 GCF_000696425.1 Galeopterus variegatus
CTGGCAGTCAGTCAACCAATCAAGAAATGTTTGGTCAGAACATTTAAATTCCAGGCATTGTGGAGATATGAAAGATATAAGACACCTCTGCACTTTAAGATTTTTTTAAAAAATCATTTTTGGAAAATTCCCATAACATAAAATTTACCATTTTAACCATTTTAAAGTATATGACTCAAAGGCATTAAGTACATTTACAATGTTTTGCAATCATCATCACTATCTAGTTTCATAACTTTTGCATCACCCCAAACGGAAACTCCATACACATTAGCAATCATCCCACAACTCCCTCTTCTTAGCCTCTGGCATTCACCAATCTGTTATCTGTCTCTGTGGAGTTTAGGGATATTTAAATTTACTTGCAGAAACAAACAAAAGCTTTCTAAGAGAAGGAGGCAGTGTGTGTCAAATGAGACACTGGAGTCAAACTGCCTGGGTTTAAATCCCATATCTGCTGCCTATTGCTTTGTGACCTTGGGCAGATTAATCTCCCTCTCTGGACCTCAATCTTTAGTATA
>NW_007895563.1:0-521 GCF_000696425.1 Galeopterus variegatus
CCTCACTCAGCCAGTGAGTGGCTGGTCTGTATGTGGGATCCGAACCCTCGGCGGGAGCAACACCGCACTTCCCAAGCAGCGCACTGTAGCAGTGCGCCACCAGGCCAGCCCCCTGGCTCTGCTTTTTTTGTGCCCACTTGAACCTTTTCTGGTCTCAGCCCACAAAGGTCACAGTCTGGCCTCATTTGAACTGCCTAGGTTTCAGTTCTTTTAACTGAGAAATCTCCATCAGCAGCTGATCTAGAAGAATTTCCAGAATCCCAAGAACTCCTCAGCCCTGTAAGTGAGTGAGGCTGCTGGTCTGAGCTCCCTTCCCATGCAGCGGGCTCCCCTCAGGCTCTGCTGCGTTTGCAGGGAAGCACGCTGGCCACACTGTCCTTACCTCTTTCCTTAGACAGAACACAGCAGTGCTGGAGCCAAGGCAGGGTGCCCTTCCCTCAAGGAAGCTCCTTGGCTACAATCCAAGTTTAGCCCCTTCCTCCTGAGAACCAGCTCTCCCTACCTAGAGGTTTGTTAGAGAC
>NW_007895564.1:0-521 GCF_000696425.1 Galeopterus variegatus
CCCTCGGCGGGAGCGCCGCCGCGCTCCCATCGGTGCACTCTCCAGTGCGCCACTGGGCCAGCCCTCATTTTTGCACAGTTTCTAATGCTGTTCCCTCTACATCTTAGACTGTTTCCTCTGCCTCTATCTTATTCCCTTTCTGCCCCGCCTCCCCATCCATACACATGCTTATCCTTCCTCTTTCCCTTCTTTCCTCTTCCTCTCCTTTCCCTGTCTAACTCCTACTTATTTTTCAAATCACAGGTTTAGCAACATCCTTAGGGGAAGCTCTCTGTAACCCCCAGACTGGATTAAGTCCCCACGTTGTGTGTTCCCTGAGCATCCTGTGTCCCCACTTCACAGCACTGACCCCACATGTCATTGTCGTGCATTGTCTAATGTCTGTTTTCACCGGTGTGTGAAGTGAGGGAGGGGAGAGGATTGCCTTGTTCACTACTTTATCGTACCTACACAGTGCCTGACGCAGAGTGGGTGCCCAATAAAAACCCATCGAATGAGTGAATGAATAAATTTAATAAACA
>NW_007895565.1:0-521 GCF_000696425.1 Galeopterus variegatus
ATTCCTATTTAAGTTCTGAAAACTGGAAAGAACATTGCTTGCTCTACATTAACAAAAAGCAAAAGCTGAATAGAGCACAAAATAACTTTTATTTAACTCAGTAATGCCTAAAGCTACAGGGCAGCCATATAGACTGAAATTTGAGGGAAGACAGATCATTCTATGGAGACAAACACTTGTTCACTAGTGGAAAAGTATGAATGAAATGATGTTGAGCATCATACAAGTGGGTTAAACGAATTCAGATAAAATTTTTTAACAAATTATTAATATCCAAGTGTGTATTAGTGTGAGCATATAGAACCCCTGGGAGCTAAAAGTAAAGGAGACACTGTTAATACTATTTTCTTAAGCCCACAGTGTTTTAAACACAAAGTGCTACATCAACTCAAAAATTAAAAGGTATACAATAAGCAAGAAAAAAAAATCAAAAGACAAAACAAGAACCAGATTCAGAGATGACCCAGATACTGAAATTATGCAACAGGAAATTTAAAATAACAATAATTAATATGTTAAAA
>NW_007895566.1:0-521 GCF_000696425.1 Galeopterus variegatus
CTGATAACACCAAGTCAAGGATTAAGATCCCCTTGCCAGTCATCTTTAAAAAAAAAAAAAAGAAAGAAAGAAAGCAAGCTTATGGAAAATTTTCAAAGACTACTTAAGTGGATCATTTATTTTATATATGTTCATATAGCAGAATTTAGTAGTTTTAACATAACAGTAATTTTTAAATTCTCTATTATAAACACTTTCTCATAAAGAAAATTTCATTATTTACATTTTCTTTTCTCTGATTCCCTGGTCATTTAACATGAACTACTATTGTTTCCATAAAATATGTATTTTCCCAATGTGCCCTAAACTTAAGCGGTAACTATATAAAATTACTCTAGAAGCTGAGGCAAAAGTACTCAGCTACTTCAGGTCAGAATAGTTCCTGTACAATACAGGTATCTATATTGCTGAAGTTATTGCTCATACTTGTTATTAACTTGATAATTTTTGTATCATACTTCAGGATCAAAATTGTACCCGGTAACAAAAATGAATGTGTTCATAAAACATGAGATAATAAT
>NW_007895567.1:0-521 GCF_000696425.1 Galeopterus variegatus
ACGGTATCATCAAAAGATTGAAAGAAATGCCAACTTAAATTCTTAAATTTGAAAATACCCTTCAAAATGATGGTAAAGTAAACATTTTCACACAAACAACAGATGAAAGAATCCAGAAAATCCAAATTAGTCTAAGTACTATACAGAGTCCTTCAGACAGAAGGACAATTACATCATACGAAAAAACAAATATGAAAATAGGGAAGGAAAAAAAGAAAAGATGGCATATTTAGTCAAATCAATATTGATTGTATAAAACGATAAAATCATAAAGTGTTCAAAATATGGATACCCACTTAAACTTTAAAAACAGACAAAACTCACACACAGTGTTTACAGTGAGCCACCTTTGGGGATAAGGGAAGGCACAGTAAGTGAAGAAAGGCTGGTGTTGTCCTGTGTCTTGATCTGAACGATGGCTTCATGGCTGTGTTTACTTTGTGATAAATCATTACGCTGTACAAATTATGACTTGTTTACTTTTCAATATGTACGTTATGCTTGAATAAAATGACAAAAAA
>NW_007895569.1:0-521 GCF_000696425.1 Galeopterus variegatus
AGATTCAGCAGCCTCACTGCATGGTACTTAGCCATTGCAACGAATGGCTGTGCGATGTACTGGTACAGCAGACCACATTGTTTATGCATTCAATAGTTGGTGCACATTTGGGTTGTTTCCACATTTTGGCTGTAATGAATAATGCTGCTATGAATATTTATGTACAAGTTTTTTTGGAGGATGTGTGTTCTCATTTCTCTTGAGTTACACCGAGGAGTGAAATTCCAGGTCATATGACCACTTTAAGTTTTTGAGGAACTGTCAAACTATTTTCCAAAGTGGTTGTCCCATTTTACCACCAGTAATGTACCAGGGTTCCAATTTCTCCACATCTTCGCCAACACCTGCTACCTGTCTCTTCATTCCAGCCATCCTATTAGGTGTGAACCACATTTTATCTACCTCTTCCCCAGTTGTTGGATATTTGGGTTGTTTCCACCTTTTTACTATTATGAATAATGTGATGAAAAATACTATAAACCTCTGTGTATAAGGTTTTGTTTGAACACACATTCTTAATT
>NW_007895570.1:0-521 GCF_000696425.1 Galeopterus variegatus
CACCAGGATGCCGATAAGGTCTGGAGACCTCACCATGCACAAAGCAGGTCCCCCCGATCGTCGCATGCCCTCACCCCGCATGGAGCGGGTTCCCACGCAGGCCGGGCACCTCACCCCGAGAAGACAGTTCTTGAGCCCTTCCCCCCACAGAGCAGGAACTCCCGTGATCTGCGCCCACTCACCCCGCACTGAGCAGGTCCCCACCGCCCGTCGCATGCAGTCACCTGGACAGATAAAGTCTGGAGCCCTCAAGGTGCACCAAGCAGGTACCCTGGCCGGACCAGCGCCCTCACCATTCCCGGAGTTGGTCCCCCTCCAGGGCTGCACACTCTTACCCTGCAGGAGCATGTCCCGCCACCCACCCCCCTCGTCTGCATGAACTCACCCCACACGGGGCGGAGCCCATGCGGGCACCGCGGCCTCACCCCACATGAAGTCAGTTACCACGGACCTCACCCCACACGAGGTGTATCATAGAGACGCATCATAGATAATATCATAGAGAGCCGAATCATAGAGAC
>NW_007895571.1:0-521 GCF_000696425.1 Galeopterus variegatus
CCCAGGTAATTCATGCACATAATAAAATAATTATTTTATAAAAAATTATTGAATGCCATGTAATTTGTGGTGGTTTGTTATATATACTACAGCAATAGCTCCTAGAAAAAAGTTAATCATAATATCAGACCCAAAATAAAATTACTGTATAGTTTAATAAAATCAAAAAATTTTTAACTTATGCAGAAATATAACTAGAAATTAAAGCACAGATATAATGCAAAATCTAAATTTACTTTAACAATACTGACCTGAAAAATAATTCAGTAAGGAACACGAGAATAGACTCTATAGTTTCCTTAAATACAAATAAGTTGAAGTTTTAGAGAATATGGAATGGCATAATATAATAGAGGGAAGAAAAGGAAATTTTGAAAAAGATTCTGGTTTGAAAAAGACTCTGGCTCAGAATCAGACACTTTATTTGATTATTCTCTAGTTGGGAAATTCTGCAACTCTTACCAGCATTTCCATTATTTATTCCTCTAAAGTGCTACAGACTAGGTTCATTTTTCTCAGCT
>NW_007895572.1:0-521 GCF_000696425.1 Galeopterus variegatus
CTGACGGAGGGAGCAATGTGAACTTCCTCTGTGGAAGACAATTTTGTCATCCATGTGAAGAATGAGTTTGAGCCAGGAGATCAAATCCTAATGCTGAAAGTCAGATAGCATTCTCTTCTCCAACAAAGAGAAAACGAAACCTCGTGGACTTTGTCAATCCCCATTTGAGAAAAGGGGCCGTCAGAACTGGAAGCTATGTTGCCCAGCTCCAAGATGAATTCTTTCCCTTGCGTTAAACAAGACGGCTGGAGTCTTGGAAGAGGGGCAGGTCCTAGCCAAGCCCACCTGTGGTGCTTTTCCCCCCTGCCCCCCACACTGGCAGTGCCAGGCACAGAGGAGTGGCATGCTCCGTATTTCTTTCACCCTCTGAGACCTTCGCAGGTGCTAAGGACGGGCGGTGTGGCCAAAACTTAACTCTTGCCTTTTAACCGACTCTGCCCTTCAAGGCATCTGCTTCAAAGCCATGCTTGTCTGTCCTAAGTCACACAACAAGCTGGGCTTGTTAGGCCCACAACCTTTGG
>NW_007895573.1:0-521 GCF_000696425.1 Galeopterus variegatus
ATCCAATTCCCACTCCCCCCTCCAGGGTCTGCGTTGAATATCCCGCGGGTCGGGACAAATGTCAAAATTAAATCCTGACCTATGAACAATTATTTTAAATGTAAATTATCTAAATTCACTAATCAAAAGACAAAGAGTCACTAAATGGATTTTTTTTAAAAAAGATCCAATTATATACTCACTTCACCTTTAAGGGCACACATAGACATAAAGTGAAGGGATGTAAAAAAATATTGAAAATGGAAACCAAAAGAGAGCAGGAATAGCTATTGTTATATTAGACAAAAATAGACTTTAAGTGAAAAAATGTATAAGGAAACCAAAAAGGTCATTATATAATGATAAAAAGGTAAATTCAGCAGAGGATGTAATAATTGTAAATACATACATACACACACACACACACAATATTGGAGCAATTAAATATGTAAAGCAAATATTAAGAAATAGACTGCAATACAATAATGGTAGGGAACTTCAATACCCCGCTTTCAAGTGGGACTGCATGAAACTAAAGTGCT
>NW_007895574.1:0-521 GCF_000696425.1 Galeopterus variegatus
GCCTGTTTCTCACTTGTGTGGTCTGGAAGGTGAAGCATAGGGTGGTTTAATATTAGTAGCCGCTGGTGCACCCTGCACTCTGCATCCAGAGTGGAGCTTGTGGGGCCTGGGAGCGTAATTACAAGGCTCATGAGCACCGCCCACATGCCAGCCAGCCGCACCTGCCCACCCCCAGACACCTGCTGGTGACACGTAGGAAGACACATTTAATTCTTCATTGTGGAGATCCAGACTTGTATATTTAAGGAAGTTTAAAGATGCAACTACTGGGCTTTTTCCTGTTGGGTAGAAAGTTGTTACTAAAATTTCACCCTTCTAAATCTTTTAACAGGACAGCTCTGGGGGGAGGGGGGGTTTGACTAATTTAGAGCTAGTAAAAATTTAACTGGGCCTAAGTCACTTACCTTTTTTTTTTTTAAAGTCATTAAGAATAAATATTTTTACTGAGAAAATTAATGTTAGGATTAAAAGGATCAAAGTTTAACTTCCTAAGGAAAGCAAATTGGTATTACTAATTTCAT
>NW_007895575.1:0-521 GCF_000696425.1 Galeopterus variegatus
TTGACATAATGATTTCCATTCCTTCCAGCAGTACTTTGGAAGATGTATTCACTCTTTCATCCTTTAATTTTTATAATATAAACAGAGGTCAAGGCACTGCCTCCTCCCCTCCCACCATGCTTCCTCCTCATTACACCATTTGAGGCCCAGGGTTACCTGCTCAGATGTCCTTTCTCAGCTCTCTGTAATCACCTGCACCCTCACATATGTCTGCCCTATAATCTTCATCCTTGGGGTAGGATTCATTATAACTCCAAATCTGTACATATTAAAACAGTCTGTTTTTATATATGCCTATTTATTTTTGGAAAAGAATACCTAACGTTATTAACAGTTGCTGAGTTTGGAAGTAATAGTTAATGTTCACTAAATGTTATAGGGCTGTGAATTTTTCCAAATTTTAAAATATAAATATGCATTATGTTTATGATAGAAAGAATTTTTTCACTGAGTATCAAAATATTAATGAGTTCCAAAGGATCTTATAACCAATAGGAGGCAGAAATGGACCTTGAATCTTG
>NW_007895576.1:0-521 GCF_000696425.1 Galeopterus variegatus
ATCAATATTACATAAATTCCACATCATTTATAAACACAATAATTTTAAGACATTTATTTTTAAATGTCCCAATATGTATCCTACACCGACAGCTTCTCATACATTTGGTATATAGCTCTCACTTTATCTTCTCAGCAAAATATGTAGTTCACTTTATGTAAAAAATCGAGATTCTTAAATACTCATAAAATGCTACTAAGTTTTAAAATTTATTTTCTGTGATTTTAATCAGTACATAGATTCATACTTTCAGATTATAATGTTGACTTTGTATAAGGAAGGAAACCCTTTTTAAAATAAACTTTGAATTTAGTAATATATACAAACATTTGTCTATCACAACTAAGAACCTGGAAAGAGATTCATTAAAATGAAATCTCTACTAAATTGACAAATAGAAGTTGATCTGAACTTTATGAAATTCCGTTTGACCAATATTTGAAAGGGATCACCAAAGTAAACAGTGGAATAGGTGATGCTTTACGTACTCTGTAAACTATTCTTAAAAATTATAAAATACT
>NW_007895577.1:0-521 GCF_000696425.1 Galeopterus variegatus
AAAGCCAAAGCTAAACTCATAGAAGTAGAAAGTAAATGGTGGTTACCAGAGGCTGGTGAGGAGGGATGGGTTGGGGAGATGTTGGTCAAAGGATAACAAGTTCCTGTTAAATAGAAGGAATAAGTTCAAGAGATCTATTGTACAACATGATAACTATAGGTACAAACAAAGTATTGTATTCCTGAAAATTGCTTAGAGAGTAGATTTTAAGTTTTCTCACTACAAAAATAAGTATGTGAGGTAATCAATATGTTAATTAGCTCGATTTAGCCATTCCACAATGTATACATATCTAAAAACATCATATTGTACACAATAAATGTATACAATTTTTATTTCTCAATAAATAAATAAATAACGAGAAAAATGAAAAAAATGTTAAGTGACTCAAACCTACAAAGAACTGACCTTGAAAGTTTCAATTACCGGCCGGCCCGGTGGCGCACTGGAGAGTGCGCTGCTTGGGAGCGCGGTGGTGCTCCCGCTGAGGGTTTGGATCCCATGTGGAGACCGGTTCCCGC
>NW_007895578.1:0-521 GCF_000696425.1 Galeopterus variegatus
ATTTATACAAGCCTCTGGCTTCTTGGAACCATAAAAGAAGGAAAGATCTTTAAAAATAAGGAAAGAACTAAAGAAGGAGAGGGTAGGAAGAAATATGCAGGATTAGAAACAAAAGGCAAGGCTGAAGACAATGAGAAGGCTAGATGTGCTAAGGTGCTGGGTGGACCAAACAGGCCCAGGTGAGACAGCACAGTCAGGAAGGCCAAACATGCAAGAGCAGCGTGAAGGCAATGGGTCCTGTGCGGAAGGAGAGATAAGAGGAAATGAGAAAGACCACAGAGAACAGCATGAAATACAGTAACGGGGGCCGAGCCCGTGGCGCACTCGGGAGAGTGTGGCACTGGGAGTGCAGCAGTGCTCCCACCGCAGGTTCGGATCCTATATAGGGATGACCAGTGTGCTCACTGGCTGATCGCCATGCGGCCGATCTCAAAAAGGACAAAAAAACACAGTAATGGGGGAGGCAAGTGAGGAGCAGCATATGCCAGCTCTTCAAGCACCGTCCCTTCCAAGTAAAAAAC
>NW_007895579.1:0-521 GCF_000696425.1 Galeopterus variegatus
ACACAATCAACATGAAAAAATTATTAATGAAATATTTACATTTTTTGTACTAAGTATTTGGAAATCTGGTGTTTATTTTACATTTATAGCACTTCTCAATTTGGACCATCTACATTCCAGTGCTCATTAGCCTCACATAGCCTGTGACTACCCTTTCGGACTGCACAGCATTGGAGTGAAACAGAGAATGTTAAAAACTTTCCTTTCATAGTACGTTTTTCTCCTTGAGTATTTTGTGTATGTGTGTGTTCCCCAAACTCTCTTATCTATTTACTCAGTAAGCAGTATCTAAATCTAGATAAAGAAATAAATATTTTTATTTATTTTATATTATGATCTTTATAATTAGTTGCTTACTTTAATGCACTGTTTTCCTTATTTTATATTTCCTCCAGTGCCTAGTACAGTACTAGACTCAATAAATCTGGGTTGGTATCAACTTATAAAATACTAACAAAAATTAATTTTGAACAGAACTGGCTGCTCTTTGTTAGAGGAGTCTCAGGACAAAGCCAAGTATA
>NW_007895580.1:0-521 GCF_000696425.1 Galeopterus variegatus
TGTGTAGATATACCACATTTTCCATATCCACTCATCTGATTATGGACATTTTTCCATGAACTTTTTGAAGTACCCTCATATATGCTTGGTAAGGATTGGAGGTAATGCAGATACAACATCTAGAAAAGTGATTTGCACAAGATCTCTTATCTAAATTCTGAAATCCCAAAGTTCTGAAAACCAAGAGCTTTTTATTTTTTTTTTTAATTTAGTGCCAAAACTCATTTGGTGGCAAAATCTGACCTAATGTAAAAGTTTTTGTAGGCTTTATTTACCTCATCTAGAATGAATATTTGTAGGTTTTGCTGCAAATATATTAATGTGATTGATTAAATCATGCTGTCTCAGACACATCTGGGAGTGTTATGAAATATAATTTACACACTCCATTTCTTTTCAATATCTGAAATTTTCTGAATTTTGAACTGCATTTGGCCCCATGGGTTTCAGAAGGAATTGTGCACCTTAAAGATATTTCTTCTGGATATGGAATTCTAGGTTGATAGGGTTTTTTCCTTTTT
>NW_007895581.1:0-521 GCF_000696425.1 Galeopterus variegatus
CCAATATTAAGGAGGGTGTTTCAAGGCTGAGAGTGGGGCACACAACTTTGTCAAAATTTGTAGTGAAAAGAACAATTCCATCTGTTTTAAGCAGTGGAAAGGTCACAGAAATATTAAACTTGTCTATTTCCTAACACAGCCAGCAGAATCAAATTAAGACTGTAAACTTTTCTTAGAAGTTAAGGTCTTCGAGGGCAGAATCCTCATCTATTTTAATACCTTCAACACTGTGTATGTATGAGGAGGTCATGATAGGAGCATACAAAATCTATGGAAAGAAAGATGAATAAAACAATAACGAATAGTTCCTTAAAATGACAGAACAAGACACCTCTTCACGACATAACAAACAATAACCAATAGTTCCTTAAAATGACAGAACAAGACACCTCTTCACGACATAACAAAGCATCAATTGTGCCAAAACTAAGTTAAAGTGAAGAAACTTGTTCAGACTACATGCTTGGTCAGGTTCACAAAGAGCCATTTAAATGAAAGAGGGTTGAATTTATATTCAGAAG
>NW_007895582.1:0-521 GCF_000696425.1 Galeopterus variegatus
ATCTTAAAGCAATGTATTTTAATTTCCCTTATAACTCATGTTCCTTTGCAGCCTTCTTCCTCAGGGAGGGATCCCTGAGGGTTATAATCATAGGGATGAAAAGAGCTGATATTTGACTTCATAACGAATAATGAATTTGTAAACTAGGGCTGGTGGAGGGACAGTGGACTTCCTTTTTTTTTTTTTTTTTTTTTAGTATATCAAGGGATAGAGTTGGATCAGGCATAGATTTTTCAACCAGTACTGTGGAGATAGCACCCCGTCCACTTGTGGCAATTGGTACTGTGGCTGAAAGAGTATAACAAGGAAAGAGAAGAACTAACTCCTACCAGCCTGCAGGATGGTGGGGAAAAGAAAGAAGAGAAAAGGAGAGTCTAATGGAGGAAGGCAGATGCCAGGGTTCTCTTTCACATTCTCCTGGCATCTTCTCTTCACTCCCAGTCCCCTGGAAGACTGACCCTCAAGCTTAAACATAGGGGAGCCCAGGGCATAGAGACATCTGTCCTGGGGCTCCCCCACTT
>NW_007895583.1:0-521 GCF_000696425.1 Galeopterus variegatus
TCAGATAATGAATTGATTTTCTGATTTCATTGAACTGTTTGTCTGTATGCTCTTGTATCTCCTTGAGTATCCTTAAGATCATTATTTGAAATTTCTTTACATTCATTTCATAACTGTCCTTTTCTTTGGCAGCTGTTAATGGAGAATTTTTGTTTTCCTTTGGGGTCATCATGTTTGTTCGCTTTCTCACGTTTCTTGTGTCACTGAGTTGATATATGTGAATCTAATGGAGTAGTTGTTTTTTCCAATTTTATGGAGTGGATTATATAGAAATGACATTTTCCTGTATGTGGGTCCAAGGGTATCTGTTGGATATATTGCATTGGTTTTGGTTCTGGGTGGACTCTGAAGTGAAATATCTGTGAAGTTTCTTTTTAATCCTCCTCAATGATGCATGCAGAGGTTTTGCCAACACTTGCACTGTTTTGCTCGGTTGGAAATTATGGACTGGCTGTTTTGCCAGGTGAGTGTGGGCACCACTGGTCAATCAGTGTTAGGTGGCCTCTCTGAGGATCAGAGTT
>NW_007895584.1:0-521 GCF_000696425.1 Galeopterus variegatus
AGGTGCAAGCTTATTGCCAACTACATGGATCCATCAATATTACCAACAATTCCTTAGAAAAATTCATCCTCTGTTTTAGAAATTTTTATATTCCTGTTTAGCAGCACTTGTAACTAATATGTATATATATCAAATATACAGACTGAAAATGTCATGGTCAAATCTAATAATATGAAAGCTTCTAAGAAATCTGTTGAGAAGTCAAGAATCTGGCAACCAAAAAAGATTAAAATAATTAGAAATAATACTGTAAATAGTCATAGTATAAGCATAAAAGTATTATATTAAGATTGGGTACCAATCTAGAAAACTAGGTTGTAATTATTTATGAATAGATACACTTTCCAGTGCTAAGCTTTACAGTATTTGTGTAAATATATTCTGGGAGTTTTAAATGATTCCTGTTGCTAAGACTAACAACTCCAGAACTGCTAAATTTTATTTACTAATACCAGCAAACGTGCATTCCTGATACTAAAGGGCTGTTACCACTTCTTCATTTTTTTTCATCTGGAGCTTTA
>NW_007895585.1:0-521 GCF_000696425.1 Galeopterus variegatus
CATGTGGAGACCGGTTCCCACTCACTGGCTGAGCGCGGTGTGGGCGCAACACTGAGGGTTGTGATCCCGTTGCTGGTCCCCGGTACGGGCGCGACACCAAGGGTTGCGATCCTGTTACCAGTCAGTAAAAAAGACAAAAAGGAAAAAAAAAATTAATTTTTTGTGGAATTTAAGGTTACCATTTATTTAACTTGGTTTTTTACCAAAGTTTTTTTTTTTTCTTTAAAGTTAAAAGAATTATGAAGTCAGTATAAATATAACATTAAAATTTGATATAGAGTTATTTTGGTAATTTTCATCAAAGTACTAACTGTTCTATAGTAGTAACATTATGAATACCAAATTCATTATTCAGTGTGAGATATATAATTATGCTATTGTTGAAAGGAATTAAATATTAGAATGTCTGATTTTAAAAAGGAATAACAAAAATATTGCTTTTTTACTATTTTATGGTATGCATTTGCTGTTATTTTCCAGATAATATTATCTTTTTTTTTTTTTTTTTTTTTTTTCCGTGT
>NW_007895586.1:0-521 GCF_000696425.1 Galeopterus variegatus
TAAATTTAGCAAATTTGAGTCTTGGCTTACCTATGACTTGTCAACTTTTAATTGTCCTCTGCATGATTAAAAAATTCTGTATATTTGGCTTTCGAATCCATTATAATAATTTTTTGCAGCCCGTTTACCATTTTGGTTTGGGATCCCCCAGAAGCTGACCCTGAGACAAAGATTCAAGGGCTAATTTATTTGGGAGTTGCAGGAAACGATGGTATGGTAGCAGAGTGGTTGATACAGGATGAGAAATGCAGCAATCAATGGTATGTTATTAACCCCACTGTGAAACACAGAGCAGGCACTTCAGAATTATCTCAACTCGGGGCAAGGAAGCTTGAGTATCAATCATCAGCACTTACTGGTCATTGGTAATGGCTTCCCCTAGGCGTATTCATTCTCCTAAACTTCCGGCCTGCTTTATGCCCATGTAGAACAGTCTCCCTGGGCTTGGGGAAACGGCCTTGAGAATGGAGAGGCAGATACTGACAGGTGAAAGCTTGCAGGGGAGACCTGAGGGATATGAG
>NW_007895587.1:0-521 GCF_000696425.1 Galeopterus variegatus
TCTCAGCCCCCTAAACCTAGGCCTCAAAAACAACCTGGGTTATTCTGCTTAGTCTCTGAAGCCTTCAAGGTCTTAAATAGTACCAACCCCAATGTTACCCGCTCCTGCTGGCTTTGTTATAATGTTGCTCCCCCATATTATGAAGGAATAGCCTTCGGGGATAAAATTAATACTACAACTAAGGTCTCCAACTACCGTTGGCAGCAACAAATGGTCAAACTCACTCTGTCAGCTGTCATGGGGCAAGGAACATGTGTGGGAAAAATCCCTCTCTCACACAGCCAGCTGTGCAACCAGACTCTTAACTTGACCGAGTTGTCTGATGACACATATCTGTTGCCCCCTCCAGGAGGATGGTGGGCCTGTGCTACTGGGGTCATGCCCTGCGTTAGCTTAAAGGCCCTAAATGAGACCCAGGATTTCTGTGTCTTGGTTCAGTTGTTGCCTCAGCTTGTTTACTATCCCTATGAAGAGCTACTATCACACTGGGATAAAGATGACGGGTACTACCGAACCAGAAG
>NW_007895588.1:0-521 GCF_000696425.1 Galeopterus variegatus
TCCCAACCGAGAAAAGCCCAGGACTAGATGGTTTTACTACTGAATTCTACCAAACATTTAATGAAGAATTAATACCTATTCTCTTCAAACTATTCCAAAAAATTGAAACAGAGGTCATTCTCTCAAACTCATTCTATGAGGCCAGCATTACCCTGGTACCCAAACCAGAAAAAGATACAATAAAAAAAAAGAAAACTATAGGTCACTATCTTCAATGAACATAGATGCAAAAATCCTCAACAAGTTATTAGTAAACAGAATACAACAACACATCAAAAAAAATTATGCACCACAATCAAGTGTGATTCATTCTAGAGATGCAAGGTTGGTTCTACATACACAAGTCAATAAATGTAATACACCATGTCAACAAAATTAAGGATAAAACCTATGATTATCTCAATAGACACAGAAAAAGCATTTGACAAAAATTCAACAACCCTTCATAATAAAGACTCTTAGCAAATCAGGTATACAAAGATCTCAACACAATAAAAGTCATATACAACAAACCCACCACC
>NW_007895589.1:0-521 GCF_000696425.1 Galeopterus variegatus
TTACTGTCTCCAAAATTCCTATGCTAATTAAATGAGACACTCTTTGCCCAATATCAGAATAGTGTCGGACACATACTAAATACGTAATAAAAATTAGCTACTGCTATTATTAATAATATTTAAGTCATTTATTCACTTGTCAAGTCCGCACTAAACATCAACTATACACAAAGCTCTCTGAACAGCAATCAGGAGAGAATGCATATTTATTTGGACTAAAGTTAATCTAGTTTAGGTTTTGAGAAGCCAGGAGCACGGACAAGGTAAGTTTACACATGCTGGTTAAGATTCCCTCGAGTGCCTTAGATTTTAGAGTTTCATAGCAATAGATCAAATTTGGTTTTATCTGTATGCATTCTTGGAATTTAACCCATCAAGAGACTGGGTCACCCTTGGGAGAGCAGAAAATGGCACCACTGTGTGCTGCCACCCAGTGTCAACTGAGGTATTAATTGCAAAGCCAGAATCAACAGTCATATGCCCTAGTACTATCACTTTTCTTTTTTTTCTTTTTTTTTTTT
>NW_007895590.1:0-521 GCF_000696425.1 Galeopterus variegatus
ATATTACTAGCTACAGTCACCCTACAACACCAGAACTTATTCTTCCTGTCTACCTGTAGCTTTGTTCCCACTAATCCACCTCTTCCCCTCCCCCTGCCTCTGGTAACCATTATTCTAAACTCTACTTCCACGAGAGCCACTTTTTTTTAAGATTCCACATATAAGTGAGATTACACGGTATGGCTTCTCTTGTTCTTGGCCCTTCTCAGGAGTCCAGGGTGACTCATTCAGAATGCAGGATGTCTACTCATTAGGGGATACCCTCCTGCCAGCATCACAGTCCCAGAATCACACGCTGTGCTGGAGACCCACTCCGATCCCCCACGGAAAGGCCTTCCCTGGGAGCCCTGGGCTAGCGGGCACTAGACTATACTCAGTCTGGTGGGAACAGCATCTATCCAAAGCAATGGAACCCGAAGATTCCCTCTATCCCCAGGACAACTGGGTTTATTCGCCATGTCTGGGTATTCAGTGAGGAAGCAGCAAAAAGTACTCACACTATTTGTTTTTTGAGATAAACG
>NW_007895591.1:0-521 GCF_000696425.1 Galeopterus variegatus
CTGCCAGCAGTCTGGTCAAATTTATATCTTCCCCAGACTGAAAGTCTCCTAATTTTTTTTTGTTGTTGTTGTTCTTCCACTCTTGCCCATCTACAGTCTGTTATCTACATAGTAACTAACAGCTGTGATATTTTTCAAACGCAGAGCATGGTCACACTCCTGCCCAAAACTTTCCACTGTCTTCCCATCAGAGTACACACCTACGGAGCCCTACATGATCTGGCCACTGTCTGCTTCTCCAGTCCTCTCTCCTACCAGTCTCCCCCTTACTCATTTTGCTCCAATTTTACTGGATTTTTTCAGTCTTTTATCAGACCAAGTCTGAACCCCCTTTCGGACTTCTCCCTTGTGCTTTTATCTGCCTTAAAATTCTCTTTACCCACATTTTTCCATAACTCTCATCATCCCTTACTTCTTTCAAGTCTCCTAATTACCACCTTCTCCAAGTAGTCTTCTCTATTCGCACTACCTGAAAGGTCTCCCCTCTGTCTCTGTCTAACCCTTTATTCTCCTTTGTTATT
>NW_007895592.1:0-521 GCF_000696425.1 Galeopterus variegatus
GTGGTAAATAAAAATTGGCATTGGCTTTGAAGCAGATAGATAAATCAATTTTTGCCTCCACTACTTATTATTTAATGTGGCTTTCTGTAAGTAACTGCTCTCAGACTCAGTTTACTCACCTATAAAATGTGGATGATGAAACACAAGTTGAAAGGTTGGTATGAGAATTAGAGATTATTAAAAAATCCCTAGTTCAATATGCATTAGCTATTCTCATTACTCTTCAACATATAGTACATTATTAAATATAAATAATCAGCAAAATAACAAGGTATTAATTTGTGAGGAGAAAAAATACGTACAAGGTACTTCAAAAAGTTCATGGGAAGATTCATGTTATCTTTTAATTCTATTTTTCCGTGAACTTTCTGAAGTACATTCTCATATGACAATAATTTGAAACTGCAAGTGACAAATCTACAACACTGTTATGCTAACATAATCATACAGAAGGCTTAGTCACTACCATTTATTTTAAAACCACAGTACCCAGTGGTGTAAAATTATTTCCAAACTTTGTT
>NW_007895593.1:0-521 GCF_000696425.1 Galeopterus variegatus
AGCTTAGTGAACTAGAAGAAAACACAGGTACACAACTTAGAGAAATAAATAAAACAACTTATGGAGAAAACTAGAAGTTCAACAAAGAGATAGCAACCATGAAAAAAACAAACAAAACCCCCCAAAACCACCAATTCTGGAGCTGAAAAATTTAACAGAGAGCTTCAACAGCAAATTTAATTAAGCAGAAAAAGGAATCAGAAAGCCTGAAGATTAGTCATTTGAAACAACCCATCAGTCCCACTTCTGAGCATATATCCAAGGAATTGAAATCGGTATGTCAAAGAGATATCTGCACTCTTATATTCATTACAGCATTATTCACAATAGCCAGGATATGAAATCAACCTAAGTGTCTATTGAGAGATGAATGAATAAAGAAAATGTGGTACATATACACAATGGAATATTATCCAGCTTTTAAAAAAGAAGGGAATCCTGTCATTTGTTAGCAACATGAATAAACCTGGAAGTCATTATGCTAAGTGAAATAAGCCAGGCACAGAGAGACAAATACTGTG
>NW_007895594.1:0-521 GCF_000696425.1 Galeopterus variegatus
ACACAGCTGTCACTTTCAGCTAGTTTAGAGCATTTATATATTTTTCTGTAGCACTTCCATTCGCTTTGCATAATAATCACCCAGTTTTTAAATGAAAAAATGTATTAATACTTTTCTTAAGTCATTAATATTTGGCCATGTTTTAAAATATAAACCAGACAGTACAAGGACAAACCTTGTACTATAAAAATGCATTTATTGAGAGGCCAACGTAAATTATAAATCAAGTACTATTAACTAAATTGCTTATCCTTATAGTCTTAACCTTTTTGTAAAAATGGTTGTGATCCTAGTTATAACCTCAAAATTTTATGCCTTATGTTATTTTAGATTTTTTCTAAATATTTCTCCCCACCCTCCAACAGGAATTATTCAGAGCTATCTTTTTGTATTTTATGAAATGATGATAATATAATGTTTTTGTTTGAATTCCAATAGAAAATATCTCCTAGAGGACTCGGAATGTGAAGGCTATGATGAACCTAATACTTAAAACATTTTCCTTCTATTCACATTGTTGC
>NW_007895595.1:0-521 GCF_000696425.1 Galeopterus variegatus
CTACAAAAATTAAATCAGGCATTAGAGCTGGTGCAAGGCTTTAGATAAACCAAAAAAAAAAAAAAAAAGGAATTAGAAAAATGCATTTCTAGATGCAGCTACAGCCTCCCCCTCCATTCCAGGTATTTCTTGGAAGATACAATGTCAAACCTTTAAATGCTAAATTCACTACTGAGGGTTTGAGTAAACTTGCACTAGAACAGGAATTTTTAAAAACTTGCAATGAAAAGGAATTTAAAAAAACAATGGCTTATGCTTTATGGCTACTGCATCTGAATATAAAATATTCTGTGCTTACAATTTCATGAATGTTAAAGGAATCGTCCTGATTAGGAATGCTGCCAAAACCAAACCAAGCCAATCCCAGAATGATATACAACTTCCTTGCTGTTTGCTGCTATTGAGCAAACGGAAATGTAGGGTCTTTGAGTATTAAAAACAAAATAAGTTTGGGTATAATTTTTGGCTATTGGGACCTCTGGAAAAAGGGGGACAACATGAAAAGAGAGGCAAACTCTAAC
>NW_007895596.1:0-521 GCF_000696425.1 Galeopterus variegatus
TTCTAATAGCTACAGTTAAATTTCTTTCCGATAATAAAACTTTAGATACAGAAACACTCTTCATCATTTCAGATTTCCTCAAATGTATTAAAGGCACAATAGAATATATTTTAAACAAACAAATATTATTAAGTGTTATGCTTACTGCTGACTTTGCTTCTTACCATTGTGGTTTGTACCTGCTCCGAATTCCAGTTTTCTTATCTGTAAAATGGGGGTAAAAACCTCTGCTGGCAGAGTAACCAGAAGTATTGATTACATACATATACATTAAATTACATATGTAATATTGTACTGGCTAGCTGGCTGGAGTCCAATAAATGCTGTAGGAGCATGCAGACAGTGGTCTTGGCATGCTAAATTCTACCCTGACTCTGACACAATTTGCATATCTTTTACCAAATCAACTTTCTGAGCCTCAATTACAAAATCTGCAAAAATGGTGGGAAAACTGTCCAAAGTGTGTGTGTGTGTGTGTGTGTGAAATGTTTATATTTATATGTATGTGTGTGTGCTTGAAA
>NW_007895597.1:0-521 GCF_000696425.1 Galeopterus variegatus
GGGTCTTGCAATGTAACCTCCAGAGATAAGGAGGGACTACTGTAATATCAAACAAGCAGTTGTTAACAAATATTGATGTTAAGAAGTGAACTTTATTATGCGTTGCCAAGTTTGAGGCCTTGTTCTATATGCCTTATGAAATAAATGTTTTTGTTAATGCTGTTTCCAGATGAGAAACTGAGTTAGAAGTAACATGTGTAAGTTTGCAAAGGTCCTAAGCCTATATCCAGGAAAGACACCTAAAAAGGGTTTGTATATTGTTTAAGTTTTTTTCTTTAGTCACTGTCTTAATTACTATCCTCTATTGTTGTTCTAAGTTCTGTGGACTCCAAACTTTTAAAATAATTTATGGAGATATTATGGAACATATATCTAAGATAGTCTTTGGGTTAAACTGATAACAATAGATTACTTTATTATTTATGAAGATCTAGTTGAATCCTGGTTTTTCCACTTATTAGTTCTGTGATGGTGGGCAGATTGCTTAACCTGTCTGAGCCTTGTATGGTTTTCCTGAAAAA
>NW_007895598.1:0-521 GCF_000696425.1 Galeopterus variegatus
GGTCACTAGTTCTGAAGCAGAGACCAGTACAATGCTACCAACTCTGACTGATTACCCACACAAATCAGAGACAACAGCTGCATGGGTCACCCATTCTGAACAGACCATCACACGTGTTTCCAGAACAACCCCAAGTTTTTTCCATAGTAAACCAGATACCACATCTTCAATGGCCACCAGTACTGGGGTAGAAGTCAGTTCAACCATTCCAATGACAGCTATTCCACCCAGTGTACCAGGGGTGGTGACCTCACAGGTCACTAGTTCAGGGACAGACACCAGTACGTTTCCAACACTGAATGAGTCCCCGCATGAACGAGAGAAAACAGGCTCGTGGGTCACTCATTCTGCAGATGCCAGCACAATGGTTCCCAGGACAACCTCCAATTTTTCCCACAGTGAATCAAACACTCCCTCCTTGATGGCCACCAGTCCTGGATCAGAAGCCAGTTCAGCTGTTCCAACTATAACTATTTCACCTCGTGTACCAGATATGGTGACCTCACAGGTCACTAGTTCTA
>NW_007895599.1:0-521 GCF_000696425.1 Galeopterus variegatus
ACTTAGATCGATGAGCTTGCTTTGTTGAGTTTACTTCCATCGTTTAGCTTGGTCTGATGAGTTAACATAGATCGATGAGCTTGGTCTGATGAGTTTGCTTAGATCGATGAGCTTGGTCTAATGAGTTTACTTAGATCGATGATCTTAGTGTGATGAGTTTACTTAAAAGGATGAGCTTTATGTTATAAGTTTATTTAGATCGATGAGCTTGGTCTGATGAGATTACTTAGATCGATGAGCTTTGTCTTATGAATTTACTTAGATCGATGAGCTTGCTGTGATGAGTTTACTTTGATCATTGAGCTTGGTCTGAGGAGTTCACTTAGATCGATTAGTTTGGTCTGATGAGTTTGCTTAGATCGATGAGCTTGGTCTAATGAGTTCACTTAGATCGATGAGCTTGGTGTGATGAGTTTACTTTGATCAATGACCTTGGTGTGATGAGTTCACTTATATCGATGAGCTTGGTGTGATGACTTTACTTAGATTGATGAGCTTGGTCTGATGAGTTTTCTTAGATC
>NW_007895600.1:0-521 GCF_000696425.1 Galeopterus variegatus
AGGAGCATTCATAGACAAGAAAACTGGTATGTGATCCAAGAAGTAGATGCTAAAATTAAAATTTAAAATAGTTAAAAGTCTCTTGTTAAAATTTCCTAAACACATTGCATTTTTTCCCATAATGCTTTGAATAGATATTATTAATTCTTGCTTTGGATGAGTTTGTCTTTTCTTTGATAGTATCCCTTCTATAATTTCACATTGTTACATGGTAAACAAAATTTCAATACTGCCTATTTGATTATTTCCTTCATTTCAAAAGAACCTTTAGGTATTGTACTGTTTCTCAACAATGTTTTACTGTTTTTATTGATTCAAGTGACTAATGATTAATAAATACAACATTTTTAAAAATTTGAACCACATTTCGGGCTGAGCCCATGGCGCACTTGGGAGAGTGCGGTGCTGGGAGCGCAGCAGCGCTTCCGCCACGAGTTCGGATCCTATATAGGGATGGCTGGTGCACTCACTGGCTGAGTGCGGTGCGGCCAGTCTCAAAAAGGACAAAAAAAAAAAAAAAA
>NW_007895601.1:0-521 GCF_000696425.1 Galeopterus variegatus
TGAGTTTCTTTTTGTATATGTTGAATTAGAGTTGCCTATGAATTATTCAGGTGAATGTGTGATAATTGGAAATTCAGGTCAAGAATTTAGAAGAAAAGTAATAACTGGAAATAAAGATTTCGGAGTTAATATATTTGTGTTAGGTGAAATTGTGGAGGTTGTATGTATAGGATGTTCAGAGAGCATATAGAAAAAGAAGAAAACAGGATTGCAGTTAAAAATGTTTCCACGGTGATGGTAGGTGAAGGGTGAGGAACTAGTGATGAGCCTGAAGATTCACGAGAGCTTTACAGGAGATGAGATTGTGGTGTGGCTAAGACTGACTCTGGGTCCAGGCCACCTCAATTTGAATCTTGGCTTCACCACTTTTCAGCTGTGTGACCTGGAACAAGTCACTTAGCATATCTGGGCCTAATTTTTCTCATCTGTCAAAAAAGGGATGATAGGTGCAGAAAAGAAGTTCAGGCTATAAATGTCTCGCTGCTCCTCTGTATGCAAAGGGTCAGGATCTTAAGTTTCCT
>NW_007895602.1:0-521 GCF_000696425.1 Galeopterus variegatus
GCCAGCAGGAACAGGAAGATGAGGACAGGGGAGGTGGCGTGGCAGCTCGGTGACACCTCGGTGACCTTCTGGAAAACACCAGGAGGGGAAGGAGAGAAGACAGTAGCCTGAAGGGAGGGGGGAGGGGAAGGAAGTGTTTAGGAGGAAGGGTGCCTGAGTGCCAGAGAAAGCCCTGGAGGAAGGCCTCCCCACTCCCAGTTTACAGGGGAAGAGAGTGGCTGCTGTTTCTGGGCTCCCCGGTATGCTGCACACCTTGCAAGATGTTTGGAAAAGGGCAGCCCGTACCAGAGTGGAAGCTTTTCTTCTCAGGCCTGGCAGGGCACCTGGCGGGGAATTAAAGCCACAAAAGAGCCCTCCCTGCATCACAAGTGAGTAAACATGTCATTCTTAACCTGCACACAGTCCCACAAGAGGTGAGAACCTAAACCACTTCCTTAGAGGACAAGGGCATGGCCCAGAGCCAGCCTGCCCAGATTCACAGCCCAGCTCTGCCACTTCCTAGCTCTCAGGTGAATCTCGGG
>NW_007895603.1:0-521 GCF_000696425.1 Galeopterus variegatus
TAAGACTTTTGAAGACCACCTCAAAGACTTTGAATCACCCACCAAAACTAACAATAAAAAACAAATTTGATCATATTTAATTGAAATTGTTTCAAAATGAGAGAAAGGAGAGTAGTCAAGGGCAGCATGTGGCCTATTATTCTGAAAAAGCAAGAAAGGTTATCTTTACATACAACATCAAGGTATTTACATCTTTACATGCAACATCAAGGTATTAACTGTTACAGAGTAAAAATCCATGAACAAAAAGAAAAATTTCTTTTAAGTAAAAAAATAAGTGGCTGATAAGGTCACATTAAAAATTAAAACAGGGGCTGGCCTGTTAGCTCAATTGGTTAGAGCACGGTGTTATAACGCCAGTGTCAAGGGTTTGGATCCCCATACCAGCCAGCCACCAAAAAATAAATAAAATAAAATAAAATAAAATAAAATGGATGCCTTGGTCTTGGCTACTAATACTTTTCTTCAATAAAAGTAACCAGGGCTTCTTGAAGAAATAACTAATTCTAGGACTGGAGCAA
>NW_007895604.1:0-521 GCF_000696425.1 Galeopterus variegatus
TATCTTTGTTTTCAAGTTTAATCCCTTCCTTAAAATACTTTATTATGGAAATTTTCAAACATAAATATAGAACTTACAATACAAAGGTGTTTTCAAAAAGTTCATGTAAAAATGGAATTAAAAGATAATACAAATGTTTCCATGAACATCATACAATGAGCTCTCATACAGCCATCTCTGGGCTTCATTAATCCTCAAAAATTTGCCCAATTTTTTTCATCTATCTTTTCTCCCATTTTTTTTTTCTGAAGTATTCTAATGCAAATTCTAGATATTGTATTATTTTACCCACAGTATCTTACTGTTTATGTTTTATTATCTTAATGTATTTTCAGAGTAATGTTATCAGATCAGAATTATTATTCTCTTTTTTTAAATTGAGGAAGAGACTTGGAAGGTTGAGTAGTTTGCCTAGGTTTCTATAGCTCTTGAAACCCAGAAGTAAGATTGGAAGTGATGATATCTCTTGCTTGAACCAGACCATACTGTCTCTCAGCAAGTATGGAAGTGAGAAAAACTGA
>NW_007895605.1:0-521 GCF_000696425.1 Galeopterus variegatus
AATGGTATAATGTTGCAAACTACTTTGTCATACTGTAAAATAACTTAAAGAATGACTAATCATGTGATCCACTCATCCATTTCTTGAAGCTTACTTTTTTTTAAGAAAATGAAAGTATATGTCCATAGAAAAACTTACAAAAGAATGTGCATAGCATGAGGAAAAGGTGGGGTGTTTGGGCAGATTCAGCAGAGAGGGGATACATACATGCAAAAGAAAACTTGGAAAAGTATGTGAGATGGATAGTTACATGATCTTGATTATGGTGACTGTTTCAAAATATATAATATCTCAAAACATATATTGTTCATTTAAAAGTTGTGCAGTTTTTTTAAGTCAACTACACCCCAGTAAAGCTATTACGATGTATGTGTTGCACCCACGTAAATCCAAATGAAAATAAATAGCATTAATTGTACATGGGGAAATACTGAAAATTTAAGATATGACAGCTCACCTTAAGAAATCGAAAAATGAGTAATTTACTGTAAAAGTCATTGAAGACATGAAGCAATAAAATT
>NW_007895606.1:0-521 GCF_000696425.1 Galeopterus variegatus
TCAGTTCAGTATTGCTGCAGGGTGAAGTGGAATTGGTGGTCAGGGGTGCGGGGAGGGATGAGAAGTGAGGCTAAGTGGGTAGGCGGGGGTCAAATGAAATGAGGGGTCTTATATGTCATGCAGGTGGTTTCAGATTTTTCCCTGTATGTGGTGAGCCATTGTGGGATTCTGTGCAGAAGAGTACTGGAATTGGCTCTGAATTCTAGAAAGGTCATTATGTTAGAAGGGTAAAGGAGGGATGAGACTAGAGGCAGGAGACCAATGAAGAAACTGTGGTAATATTCCAGGTGAGAGATGATCGTGGAGTGAGGTAGAGCAATGGAAATTGTTCAGAGAATAGGGACAGTAGGCCTTTCTAAAGTGGAGTCAAGAGAATTTGTTGACTAATCAAATAAAAGGAAGGGTAAGAAGGTAGACTCTAGAATGACAAGGTTTCTGGTTTGTGTAACCTGGTAGATGGAAAGATATTCAGCGTGATGATTATAGGAAGTGAAGTTGATTTATTGGAAAATATTCCTTCC
>NW_007895607.1:0-521 GCF_000696425.1 Galeopterus variegatus
GACCGGTAAGGGGATCTTAACCCTTAGCTTGGTGTTGTCAGCACCACGCTCTCCCAAGTGAACCAACCGGCCATCCCTATATAGGATCCGAATCCATGGCCTTGGTACTATCAGCACCGCACTCTCCCAAGTGAGCCACGGGCCGGCCCTGCACGATTATTATTTTCCAATTACAAAAATAAATTTTAAATACTGAAAAAAAAAAAGCAGAATGCCGTGGCTGCTACTGGAAGCGTAGAGGTCATGAAGGAGGCCCTCCCGTGCTCCAGGTGAAGGAGAGTGGTGACTGGGCGTGGGGACAGGGAGGCTCAGGAGGTGACAGATTAGAGATATACTTAGAAGGAAGAAACACCCTCAAATCCTGATTCACTGAATAAGGGGGGGGTGCAGATGGAAAAACTAAGAATGGCTCTCAAGGTCTGGCAACGTGAGGCATGAAGGTCTCGATAACTGACGTGGCGGAGATAGCATGGGAAGGCGTGATGGTGAAGTGGTTGAAATGTCCCTTGGCTATGTCAGGA
>NW_007895608.1:0-521 GCF_000696425.1 Galeopterus variegatus
ATGTTGATTGGAGGTGTTGCCTTTGGAAGGTAACTAGAATTATATAAGATCACCAGGGTGGAGCCCCCGTGATGGGACTGGTGGCTTTATAAGAAGAGGAACACAGACCTGAACTGACACACACACTTTTTCCCTCATGCCTTGTGATACCTTCTACCATGTTTTGATGCAGCAAGAAGTCCCTCACCAGATGCAGGTACCATGCTCTTGGGCTTCCCAGCCTCCAGAACTGTGAACTAAATAAGCTTCTTTTCTTTAGAAATTACTCAGTTTGCAGAATTCTCTTACAGCAACTGAAAAAAAACTAAAACAAAGCCCTTGTAGGCTTAGATAATATTTTCCTATCTGTATGTATCTACAACTTAGCATATGGAAGTAAACAGTTTCCTATTAAAATTTTTCTCAAAAATGACTAGAAGTGAAAACAAAAGTGCCAGTGACTCTTTTTTTTTTTTAAAAAAAAAAAAGAGGGTAAAGAAGGAAGAGGAATAATTAAAAAGGATTGAAAGCAGTGAGTAAAA
>NW_007895609.1:0-521 GCF_000696425.1 Galeopterus variegatus
ATCTAATGACAGAATATACATTCTTTCTCAGCTATGGATCATTCTCTAGGATAGACCACATTAGGTCATAAATTAGGTCTCAACAAATTTAAAATGATTAAAATCATATCAAGTATGTTTTCAGACCGTAATGGAATAAAATTAAAAATTAACAACAAAAAAAATTGGAAATCCTGCAAATTCATAGAAATTAAACAACATGTTCCTGAATGACCAGTGGATCAAAGAAGAAATAAAGCAGGAAATCAAAAAATTTCTTGAAATGAATGAAAATACAAACACAACTTACCAAAACCTATAGGATACTGAAAAAGCAGTACTAAGAGGGAAGTTTATTGTAATAAGTGCTTACATCAAAAGAATAGAAAGACTTTAAATAAACAATCTAGTGTTGAATCTCACGGAACTAGAAAAACAAGAACAATCTAATCCCAAAACTAGTAGATAGAAAGAAATAATTAAGATCAGAGTAGAAATAAATGGAATAGAGACCAAAAGAATGATACAAAAAACAACAAAAC
>NW_007895610.1:0-521 GCF_000696425.1 Galeopterus variegatus
ATTGTAAACAGAGCTGCAATGAACATGGGAGTGCAGGTATCCCTTCAACATGATGATTTCCTTTCCTTTGGGTGTATACCCAGAAGTGGGATTGCTGGGTCGTATGGAAGATCTATCTGTAGTTGTTTGAGAAACTTCCATACTGTTTTCAATAGTGGTTGTACTAATTTACAGTCCCACCAACAGTGCAGGAGAAGGAAGGAAAGAAAGACCACAGTGGTGTGTTGGACTTGCAGAGGGAAAGAGCATACCTAGGGATACAAAGTGCAGTGGGGGAAAAAGGGGTGGGGAAAGAGGTTGGGGATAATTGGGTGGGGGACACAGGGTATAATCACAATTTGTGGTAATAGGCATGCTGCCGCTATGGATCTGGCCATCATATCTGTGACACGAGTGGTGACAATTGGCTTTGTACCCCATGAATATTCATAACCAATTTTTAAAAATTTAATAAAAAAATTCCTGTTGGCATGTTTATAAAAAATAAGAAACTAATTATACAATTCATGGGAAAATGCAAG
>NW_007895611.1:0-521 GCF_000696425.1 Galeopterus variegatus
AAGATAACTAGTGTTCTGAATTTGATGTTTTTTATTCTGATGAATGTTGTATTACTTTTACCATATATGTTTTTATCCCTAAATAATATATAGAATTGTTTTGCTTTTTACAGCTTGCATTTTTTTGGTCAGCATTATCTTTATGAGACTTATCCATGGTGATACATGTAACTGTAGAATTTATTTAAACTTCTAAATAGTAGCTAAATGTATGGATGGACACTATTTATCAGTCCTCCTATTGGCAAGGCAGTCAAGATGTTTCCAGTTTTTCACAATTACAAACAAAATTTCAATGAATGATTTTATGAATGACTAGTTATTCCAAGGTCTTGCTTTTGAAAAGGTGGTCCACAAACCAGTAACATCACCACCATTTGGGAAGTTGTTAAGAATGGAGATTCTTGTGCTCTACCCAGACCTACTGAATCAGAATCTGTGTTTTAACAAGATCTCAGGTGGTTCATATGCATATTTAAAAGTTTGAGAAGCATTATTTTAAGGTTTAAGCATTATTTTAA
>NW_007895612.1:0-521 GCF_000696425.1 Galeopterus variegatus
CGACACTGAGGGTTGCGATCCGTTGACGGACACAAGAAAAAAAAAAAAAAAGATCAAACTGCAAGATCTGCACGCCCCCCTCCCCCCACTGCAGAGCCGGTGAGAGCAACTTGAAAGAGCTGCGGAATGTCTCTGGGTTTCCTCTGGAGATGATTCAAGAAACCAGATACGGACCCATCTGAAGGAAGGCTGAGAACCGACATCCCCAAAACGTGTGGCATCAGTGACAAGAGTAACAGAAACAAATGAGGAGGGAGCTATCGGTATTTTCCTATATCTGACGCATTAGGTATGTACTTAACCAGAAAATGAAAGGTAATAGCTGACATTCTGCGTAAGGCGAAATGCTGCCGTAATACAGGAAAAATAGCTCCCGGCACCATCAGACCAGAAGGCCTAAATAATGAATCACAGTGTGTCCACATCTTACAACTAGGAATAGAATGATCACTGACCTCTGGGTTCTGAGCCACGCTGGGCTGCATTTGGAGTCTTAGCCTTAAATCACAGCAGGGATCCTG
>NW_007895613.1:0-521 GCF_000696425.1 Galeopterus variegatus
TCCCCAAATCATCACTAAAATTATGAGGATCATTGAGGGAGTTTAGTAAATAATATCCCTCCTCTCAGGCTAGGTTCTGAAAGAATTAAGAAATAAGTCAGCAATAACAGAAAATACTAAGGCATTTGGGAGAATAAAATAATGTCTACTGGTGATAAAGACCAGACTGGGGACATAGCTTAGTCTGAAAGCCAATGGGCAGGGTAACTGAACCCTACATTTGATAGACTAACTGTCCAGTAAAAGGCAGTGCTAGATGGGGAATATCTACAAAACGCGGGAACAGAGAGGCACACCTGCTGTCTGGGAAAAAGGCTAAGCCTTGTATTCATCTCCAATTCACCAATCAGAAAAAACTCTTCTCCCATGAGATGCAGAGTGGATAAATGGGGCCAACAGAAGCCAAGATAATTGCCCTAACTGACTTTCTATCCTGCAGAAAGAAATATCAGGAGGGGGGAAAAAACATTCACCTTCACCATAAATCACAGTTATGGCTCATTTTATTTCTTTCCTGGATT
>NW_007895614.1:0-521 GCF_000696425.1 Galeopterus variegatus
TTTTGTCTTTTTTGTGACCGGTAAGGGGATCGCAACCCTTGGCTTGGTGTCCGCACTGTGCTCAGCCAGCGAGCACACCGGCCATCCCTATATAGGATCCAAATCTGCGGCGGGAGCGCCACTGTGCTCCCAGCGCCACACTCTCCCGAGTGCGCCACGGGGTCGGCCCAGAAATAAACTTTAAAAATGAGAACACAGAAGTGATTCAAGTAATGGGTAGAAATAGTTAAAACATGAAAACATTAAAAGAAAAGGTAGATATTCAGATGTTAGCTAAATATACTTTAAGGTGAGGAGCACTGCATATATGTAAACAAAACAAAATTTTTTTAAAAAAAAGTTTATTTTAAATTATTGAGAGCTTTCTCCCTGGTTTTGGGAATGAGATAATATTGGATGCACATCATTTATCTTCAACATGGTACTTGAAGTTCTAGCTAATGCAGTAAATTAAAAAAATAAAAAATAAAAATATAAGGCTTGAAAAAGAAGGAATGTAATTGTCATAATTACAAAAGTTT
>NW_007895615.1:0-521 GCF_000696425.1 Galeopterus variegatus
TTTTTTGAAATTGAGCCAACTCCACCTTTAAGCATTTTATGCTATTACTTAGAAAATAATTTAATATAATGAACTTTACTTGAACAACTTATTATATGTGAAAAATTTAGAGTGCATTTAAATTTACCAAGAATGGTAGTAATTTTTCCGCTAACTTTTCCCTCCAGCTCTGTATAATGATCAATGTTACATAAAAACACTGAATTTCTTTGGTATTTATTTATTTTTATCATGGACCAGAAGGAAACATTTATCTATCACACAGCATGTAGAAACAAATAAACTCATCTCTGGATGTAAACATGTACATAAAAGGATTTTCTGGAAAGTAGTATCCTCCTCATTCTTCTCATTCATTCATTCAAGAGATGTTTACTGGACACTATACTCTTCCAGGGCCCTGGACAAAGCAGTGAACAAAACAGACATCTTTCATGGAGCTTACAATTTAGAGGTGACATCAAACAAATATGCAATGTTACATAGTGATAAACGCTGAGGAAGAATTATAAAACAAGGAA
>NW_007895616.1:0-521 GCF_000696425.1 Galeopterus variegatus
CAAAAAAAAAAAAAAAAAAAAAAGACCTCCACTCATCACTCCTGCAGTCACTGAAGGAGCATTTAGTGAGTGACCCCAATGACCCCACCTCTCATTGGGCACTCAGGGAGTTCTGAGTCTGATCAGGGAGACTGAGTCAGACCATTAGTGCAGTAAGGCTATGACCGAGGGGCTCAAGGAGCCCAGAGAAAGCCCCTGGGCCAACTTGGAGGTCAGAAAAAAGGCATCCTTGACGAGGGTGCATTTATTTGTCTCTTGAAGTTCAATATGAAACTTTCAGGCAGAAAAAGTGGGAAGGACATTCCAGACTTGAAGAAACAGCATGTGCAAAGACAATGTGATGTACAGAATGCCACCAAAGCGTACACTTAAAAAACAGCTGATCTACACTGGGGAGAGGATGGCCTCTTTAATCAATGGTGCTGGGAAAACCGGACAGCCACATGCAGAAGACTGAAACGAGGGCCGAGCCCGTGGCGCACTCGGGAGAGTGCGGCGCTGGGAGCGCAGCAGCGCTCCCG
>NW_007895617.1:0-521 GCF_000696425.1 Galeopterus variegatus
CAAGACTCAAATCAGGCAACATATTTACAAATTCATCAGATTTTTATTGACCACTTAATATGTAAGTCATTTTCTTTTTCAGAATTTCTGCCCTTCCAGTTTTCATTGTTTAGTTGGGAAGGGAGAATTTGTACATGGTAAAATCATATGACCTGTCCTGGGACCCAGGGCATGGAGAAGAGGACTGTACCCCCCGCCCACAACCAGGCACACTGCACCAGTGCCTTGGGTCTGCCCGTGGACCCGAGGCATGGAAAAGGGGACTGGACTCCCCTCCCACAACCAGTCACCCCGTGCCAGTGCCTCAGGGCCCACCTGGGGACCTGGGGTATGGAGAAGGGGACTGGACCCCCCTCCCACAACCAGGCATACCGTGCCAGTGCCTTGGGACCCACTTGGCAACCCAGGGCATGGAACTGGGGATCAGACACTCTCCACAACCAGGCACACTGCCAGCACTACAGAGCAGGCCAAAAACATCTCCTCCATGTGGGTGGCCCACCACAGCCACCATGATAACC
>NW_007895618.1:0-521 GCF_000696425.1 Galeopterus variegatus
TCAATGAGCAAACTGAGAAGAAATACCCAGAGAATCTCATTTATACTGTGAGATACTGCTGGTATCTGGTTCATCATTTACTTTCTGGGGGAAAGGCATGGAAATTGCACTTAGAAACTACATTTCACCTGTTAAATCATTTTATTTGGCAAGTGCTCTCAGTGTATTGCTGACAGAGCCCAAAGACTGGAGAATATTAAAGAATTTTTTTTTTTCTTTTTGCAAAGCCCAAGTCCTCTTGATCACTCCATTGCTGTTCAAATAAAGTGAAATGATGACAGTATAGGTCAAGGGGCTCATTCTATTCTTCCCTTTTTTTTAATCCTGGTGAGAGGATCTATCATCCATTGGAAAGATATTCAGTCCCTGAAAACGAGATCTTAACACTTCATCAAAGCCTGAGGAAGCCTGAGGATGTTTGGGAATTCAGCCAGTTAGGTGTGTCTGCAGGGTTTCCTGATTTCCTCAGTCTTGCATTTTCTTTTATCCTCAGCTGTCTGGGATCTTTTATCCTTAGCTAA
>NW_007895619.1:0-521 GCF_000696425.1 Galeopterus variegatus
AACACACATCTTTATAAAATACCCATTTTCCTGAAATATTTAAAATACAAAAGACACGATAACTTCCAAATTGAAATAGGGACTAGACCCAGTCCACCATCTATCTCCTTAGGTAATACTAAACAAGAGCAAATATCTTACTTGGAACACAAGTGAAAGCCCTTTTTAAAGAAAGGGGGAAAAAATGCTTGTCAAAGAAACTAACCTTTTGCTCTCATTTGTTTCTCTCAGTTGTAATGCCACACAATCAATGTGCTGTCAACTCTTGACAGTGTGAGAGACAGTTCCTTCATTCATAAACTACCTACCACTGAGTCCTTCTCTTATCTGTAACCAGTTCCTCAAATTTAACTTCTTGTTAGTTAAACCACCAACTATCGGTGCACCCAAGCAAAGGAACTACACTTGGTATCTTATCACCTGATTAATTCTATCAGTCTACCAGAAGGTTTCAACAGGGAGTAGGTGGAATTCGTGGTTCAAAAGACAGAATTAATGGGATCTGTTTCCACACCAATCCC
>NW_007895620.1:0-521 GCF_000696425.1 Galeopterus variegatus
CAAAGACTCAGGCTATCTCCAGCCCTGGAGGTCAGCAAGTGTAGTATCTCATGCGCTGGGCGTACCTGCCCCTGCCCCAATTCTCCTGGGTTGCTTAGTCCCTCTGACACATCCCCACCCCCCTCCTTTCACCCAGCCCTGCCCCCCTCCAGGAATGTAGCACTTGTCCTGCAGAATCCTCACTTCAGTGTAACCTCCCTCTTCCCCCGGAGTCCCCAAGTTATTTAATATGCAAGTGTAGCTTCCAATTCCATATTCTGGGGCGTGGCTGGGATTCTATGTCTCCAACAAGCTCCTAGGTAATACCAATGCTATACATGTGCTGGCCACTTCCAGGAGTGACCAAGGGAACCTGCTACTAAGGGGATGGTCTTTGGAGTCAGTCAAGGGTTCAAGTTCTGGGTGTTCTGCTTAAGTACTGGTTCTGTGACCTTGAGTAAGTTACTTAATCTCTCTGAGACTCAGTTTTTTCATTTGTCAAATGGGGATAAAATGTCACAGAATGGCCAAGAAGATTTGGT
>NW_007895621.1:0-521 GCF_000696425.1 Galeopterus variegatus
TGAGGGTTGCGATCCGTTGCCGGACACGGAAAAAGACAAAAAGACAAAAAAAAAAAAACAGAATCCTGTTTCACAGGTGAAGACACTAAAGTATCAATTGCCACTGAAAGCTCTACAGCTAAGCAGAGATGACGGGCTAGGCCAGGAGAGATGTGTGGGTTACAGCACTTGCCTTGGGACTCAATCAGGAATTGACTTGCCCTCTCAGATGGACAACCAGGAACTACCAGGGATGGGAAGAGGGAGGCCTAGAAAATTTGAATCAGGCAAAGATACCAGATTTTTATGAGAGGAGAAGCTTATATATTGTTCTCGGGAATGGACAAGGTACACAATTAGGTGCTGTCTCGTGCTGGAAAGTAGGAAGGCCCTGGCCACATGGAGATAGGGAACTGGAGGGAAAGCTGAGCCAGGTTCCTGGGAACAGAAATTGGTTCTCTTAAACCAGGGTGTTTTCTGTAATACCTGAAACTGGGTAATTTATAAGAAAACAAAATTTATTTCTTACAGTTTTGGAGGCT
>NW_007895622.1:0-521 GCF_000696425.1 Galeopterus variegatus
ATCCAGATAGCAAAATATATACTTGGCAGGGCTTAAGAATCATG
Organism: Galeopterus variegatus; assembly: GCF_000696425.1. NCBI lineage: Eukaryota > Metazoa > Chordata > Mammalia > Dermoptera > Cynocephalidae > Galeopterus > Galeopterus variegatus. The sequence goes on from NW_007895622.1 coordinate 45, forward strand.
CATTTAATTGATTAGAAAAGCAGCAACAGACATCACTATCACCGGTACCACCAGGATTTTGTTTCGTTCTCTCAAAGAATTTGCTGCAACTGAAGGCTGAAATGTTATTTCAATTGATTTTTAATACATGACAACTTACATTTCCTTTTGCCATTTTGCTGTTGCATTTGAGAAGGCACTGGATATAGCATAAATAGATGAGAAAGCCCAATATCTCCGTTTTGTAAAAATGATTTGATAATGTAGTAGGAGTTAATTCAGTTTTTGGTCAGTTAGCACAGAGCTGCTAAATACCCATCACTTAGTTCCTCATAGTGAAAAACTGCTAATGTTTTGTTGCCGTTTATAGTAGGTACATGAAAAAAGGTGAAACCTGTGAGACCAAGGAGAGAAAGAAACTCAACCCCGTTTTTGCTTTACCACTAACCTGCTATGTAATATCACCCATGTTGTTTAATCTGCATGTAGGTTTCTTCA
>NW_007895623.1:0-521 GCF_000696425.1 Galeopterus variegatus
CTTTGTATTATTTAATATTTGTTCATCTATTCTACAAAACTGTAACTCCCTTGACAACAAGAACTTTGTTGTATGTTTCTTTGTATCTCCTCCTACATGATTTAATGTAGGGCTTTGCCCATAATAAACATTCAGTCAGTGTTTTTATATATACCACAACAAATAGGGAAAGAAACAAATACACAGTGCTTTCTTTACTGATATCCCTATATGATATAGCAAAAATCTTAAATTTGTGGTTTCAGAAAACTTTACATTATTAAAAATTATTTAGGACTCCAAAGACCTGTTCTTCATATGGGTTATATCTATCAATATTTAAAATCTCAAGTTAAAACTGAAAAACTAAAAAATATCTACTTACTAATTTATTAAAATAGTAACAAACCCATTACATGTTAACAAAGATACCATACGCTTTTATACAAAATTATTATTTTTCCAAAATTAAAACAAATACTTAATGTCTAGTTTAAAGAAGACAACTGAATTCTCATATCTGCTTCTGCTTTCAATCTGCT
>NW_007895624.1:0-521 GCF_000696425.1 Galeopterus variegatus
AACAGCAAAACTAAGAAGTGTGTTGTAGTTTCCTGATTGAAATTTGTAACTCAAATTTCTTCTTTTTTTTTTTTTCGTGTCCGGCAACAGATCGCAACCCTCGGTGTCACGCCCGCACCTCGCTCAGCCAGTGAGCGGGATGTAACTCAAATTTCTTTATGACAAAAGATGCATTTGTAAGTTTTGCATTTCTCAACATGGAGACAATGAGCTGCTAACACTGTTCTCCCACAGCTGGAACGGCAGGGACACATGCAGCTCACCACATGACACTGGCCCGGGCGGCCCCTTGCCCCCTCTGGCACAGCCGATAAAGACCCGTGAGAACAGCTTGTGGAGACACAGACATCAGATGAGATGTCAGTGAAGGGACAGCTCGGAGGTCCAGTAAAATCCCCTTAAAGTTTGTAAGTGAAGTTATTGGAAAAGGTAACTCTACAACGTGCAAAAGCAATGTGCGTTTGTAGGTACTTCTCATTTTTGTAACTTTAAGTGGAAATATTGAATTCTTAGTTTCTTTT
>NW_007895625.1:0-521 GCF_000696425.1 Galeopterus variegatus
GCTAGTCTGGTCATCCAAGCCAAATGAAGAGAACTGTTGGTAATTAAAAAGTAATTCACTGGAGCATGTGCAGCTGTAGCAACTATAGAATTAAATCTATGGAAATAAAACTATAGAATTAAATCCTAATAGTTTCAAGTGAAAAAATATTATTTTGTTGATCAGGATAAGTTTGAAATGTTTATTTTATTTATAACAACTTTGATGAATGTGTAGCAATGAAATGTGTAAAGAAGAAAGATTTTGTCAATCTAACAAATATTAGCTTTGCATATATAAGTGCATCTGAATAATTATATAAATGAAGGTACTTCAAAATTATTTTGGAAAAATAGAATTGAAAGATAATATGAGTCTTTCTGTGAATGTTTTCAAAGTGCCCTTGTGTTACTCTAAAATAAGCATATGAGTATTGGACATGTAAATACTATTCCTTATTCTATCCTGTGGGTTTAAATGGCTTGAAAATAAAGAGCCTGAAAAAGAAGAAAAAACAAGAACATTTAAATTATTTATTTATT
>NW_007895626.1:0-521 GCF_000696425.1 Galeopterus variegatus
CATAGAGACAAACAGCGTGGCCTGGTGACAAAAGCATCCAGGCAGAAGCCCTAGAAATGTGCGACTTGGGAGTTGTTGTCTCACAGGCATCTGAGATGGGAACTTTGGTTCCAGGTGTAACAAGGAATGGCTCCTGAGGGTCTCTTAGACCCTGTCCTTAGAGGAGGCTGACCTTGATGACTAGACATGGGACAGTCTTGACACGGGGCTCAGAACCTGTGTGTCCAGCACTCTCTGGTCACTGTCTGTATCTAGTTTCACATCAGGGTGACTCTATGTTTGTCTTTAATCTCTGCTACCAACACCTGGGATCTGAGGACCTTTTAAGGATCTGTTTCTTTTAGGGTGACTGAACCATCTGTGACAGCATGCTGTTAACCTGGTCACCTCTGCAGATGCAGAGACTTTATCCTCATGGAAGAGAATCTTTTAAGATAAGCAATGGAAGGGTCATAGAAAAGCCAATACCAGCTATGCCCAGCTCAGGAGTTAAGAACCTACTAGAATCTGACCACAGAAAC
>NW_007895627.1:0-521 GCF_000696425.1 Galeopterus variegatus
GAACAGGAGGCTTTGAGAAAGGAACAAGAAAAACAGACAAACTGTGCAGATGAGGAAACAAGGAAAAGCCCAGGGATGTTAAATGCATGATTGTCAAAGCAAATTCTAAATCAGAGGCTGCTATTTTCTCCACGTGGGATGGAATTAAGGGACGTTTTAAGGCTCAGGAGCTGGGTTTACCATCTTCTCCCATGTCTAAGCATCAACAGAGAAAGCCAACCCTCAGAGAAAAGCAAAAAAGCCAATGGTAAACCCAGAGAACAAGTAGGTTAAGACAGCAGCCTGGTTTCCTGACGTCCTTCCAGCTCCAACTTTGTGCTCCTGGAGAGGCCCCATTGCCTGTGGGTTCTGCAAGCTACCCCAGCGATTCTTTAATATATTCCCTTCTTGGTTCAATCGAGGTCAAGCTGGTTTTTGTTAGACAGAAGACAAAAGAGACTTAAGTAAGACAAAAGCGTTAGGACACTGGAAGGTGATTAAGTCTCAAGTCCCTTAGGATCCAACGTGACTAAATGGAGGCC
>NW_007895628.1:0-521 GCF_000696425.1 Galeopterus variegatus
GGCTTTTTGTTTTGTTTCTGATTTTTGTTTTTTGGGGTGTGTGTGTGTTTAACAGAGTATATGGCCAGTGTTTGAGTTCTTTCTTTTTCTTTTTTTTTCTTTTAACCCTTCTGGTAAGTTAGTTTATAAGCCTCTCCAAGTGTAACTGTATCAAAATATGCACCACTAAAGTTTCTTAAGTTCCATAGTTTCTCCGTTTTGCCTTCTTATGTATTTTCAAAATTGTTCTGTGCACTTTAAAGTCATTTAACTTACCGTAAGTGCAGTGTGACTTTTCCTACACACTGATTGTGAGGCTCTTAACTTCTTAAAAGTGTAATGGAATCCTGTGAATCCTATAAACAGTCTTCATGTCTCTCAACATCCACACCTACTTTTTAAAAAAAGATTATTGTTACTATTTTTATTATTGTTTGTCCTTTACAGATTTTCTTAAAGATTAAGGAAATTTAAGACTCCACTGAGTTACTGTAATGAAATTAGACTTTCAGTTATCTTTTTAATATGTCTTCTTGTACAAT
>NW_007895629.1:0-521 GCF_000696425.1 Galeopterus variegatus
ATTCCTGTGTTTTGTTCAAAAGTGATGAGCCAACCGTGCACCTTCCAATCCAATCTTATAATGGTGCCTCTTACAATGGAGGGAGTCAGGAGGTGACTCAACAGGGCTCTTGACTGGTTGGATGTGGATGGTAAGCGAGGAGTGGGCTGCAGGAATCAAGGATGCTTAAGATCACTTCCAGATTCCTGGCTTGGGTGAAAAAGATCACTCATTCAATTCGTAGATGTCTGAACATGCTGTTCTGGAATGCCCTTCTCCTTTTCCTTTCCTCACCAGAACTTCAAAATCACTTCATGTGCCCTTCTGGCATGTCACTTATATCCTTACCATGCATAGAAATTACTAGGGCACCTGGTCCTATACTGGAATGGAGAAGACTTTTCTTAAGGGAAAAGACCCTTATATTTCCTTATATTTGCATTTCCCACATGCTTTGTATATAGGGAGCACACTGCAAGTCTCTGATGAATGAATAAATGAATAAAGGGAACAGATGACTACATAAATGTGGTGCCCCCACC
>NW_007895630.1:0-521 GCF_000696425.1 Galeopterus variegatus
TCACACGTGCTGATTTTCAAGTGCTTAGTAGCCATGTGTGGCCAGCGGCTGCCCTATTGGATAAGAACTGTTACCACATCGGGCATCTCCTGTTCACATCCCATTTCTTTACTCAGCTCCAGCTTCTGCCTTCCTGTCTCTCACTCTTCCAAGCGAGCATTCAGACTTGATTTTTTTATCATCTTTCTTCCCTTGCTCTGCACTTTTCATCCAGGTATGGCTTTGACCTATAGTTGGCCAACATCAGGGGCTTCCGCATCTGAGATGGAGACTTAGCTGGGGCAGGCCTTGCCATTGTCTTTCTAAATCCCCATTAACATCGGTTCTCATAAAATTACGCACGGGGCTGGGTGTACTTTGCAGGTCCTCTGCCCTGAGGAGGAGCAAAGAGTTGGTGAGGAAAATTATTCTCTACACCACTGCCTTGAATCATTTTGCTACCCACTCCTGTGGCATTTGAGCCACAGGCCGCCACTTGCCGTGGCGATGCTATGTTTTTCTTGGCATCTCAGTGATGGAAG
>NW_007895631.1:0-521 GCF_000696425.1 Galeopterus variegatus
AAGATGGTGGTTAGAACTGAACAAGTGAATTCATGCAAAGATCTTAGTAAAGTGCTGGGACCATAGTAAGCATGCAGTAAATATCAGCTATAATTGTTGTTATTAATCCAAGAAAAAAACTGAAAGCACCTATTTGTCAGGACCCTGACAAATTAGTGGGTGTTGAGAACAAAAAGTGATTAAAGTTTGTCCTAATGGGCTGCACAGTCTAGTGAGAGAGACAGACAAGTAATGACAAATGCATTGAGGGTGAAGAGAGATTCTGCTCATGGACAAAGTGAAATATGGGTACACACAGGTGGGACAAATAACCTAGCTTAGGGAAGTGAGGCTGGGGTGAGAAAAGTTTCCTGGAATAGTAATTACTGATCCGTCAAGTTATATCTTAAATGCAGTTGTCTGTGACAATCAGTGGGAAAACACTTATTCTGTATGAATAATTGCTCAAAACTGAAAAAAGAGTAGTGAAATTGAATAAAACATCATCTTTCAATGAATATTTAAAGTTGGTAGTTGATAAG
>NW_007895632.1:0-521 GCF_000696425.1 Galeopterus variegatus
CCTTAGTATTTTCCTCGGCTCTTTCAGTTCTCTCAGTGCATGCATATATTTGCTGAGTCAATCAGGTATGTTTGGAGAGCCTGTGTCTGCTCTTCTGTTCTTCTCACATGTAGTGCTAGGGCGACTTTGCACAGACCTCTCGAGCCTGTTCACAAACCCTTCATATGCAGGTCTACAAGCTAGGTAACAGGAACAAAAGGTCCTTAGAGCCGTAGGTGAAGAAAGAATAGTCTTTATTTCTAGATGCAAGCTCTGCAGACCAGCAGCTCAGAGCCACTGCTTCACACACTCTGAAGAACACACAAGAATAGCAACGAGCTAAAAATACACAGGCGAGCATGTGCATAAACTCCACCCCCCACAGAACTTGTTTACAAAGATGTGCTGCACCACCCCCAACCATACTCGAGGAAAGGGGGCCTGACTAAACTATTCTATTTTCCTCACATCTCAAAACTAAGATAACCCCATTAAATTTCTGGCTGATTCTTGACTGACTCCAACTGGGATACCACAGCATA
>NW_007895633.1:0-521 GCF_000696425.1 Galeopterus variegatus
AGAATTGTTGCTCTAAGTTCCTTGTCAGTCATTTCAAAGACTTCCTGTTCTAGAGGATCTACAGCTTGAGAGTTATCATTTTCTTTTGGTGGTGATGTACTTTCTTGCATTTTCATATTTCTGATATCTTTCCTTTGGTGTTTTGTCATTGTGGCAGGGGGTATCACAGTCCGCTCATTTCATCCTGATGTCTTGCTTGGATCCTGAAGGGACTGCCAATTCTGGGCAGCAGGAACTAGCCTGGGATGGGGGTCCCATGATGCCTGTCTTTTCCAGTGTGGCTGTCTCAGGGGGTGTGGGCCCAGAGGCTCTTAAGTCTCTCTAAGTGGCAGGGATAGACCTGGGTGGGAGGTCCCGCAGTGCCTGCCTTTTCTGGCATGGCTGTCTCAGGACATGTGGGTCCCATGGCTCTCAGGTCTCTCTGGAAGGTGGACACTGGCCTGGACTGAGGTCCTGCCATGCACTGCTCCTGCCTGTTCTGGCACAGATCTCACGTCTCCTGTTGTTGCTTTTTTTTTTTT
>NW_007895634.1:0-521 GCF_000696425.1 Galeopterus variegatus
TCATGGACACTGCGTGATTGCAATAGCTAGGCGTTAAAATAGGATGCATGCTCTCTTGACCATTAAGCTGAAAGGATTATGTTAAAACATCCCCTCCCCATCAGCCTATAAAAGCAAGTGCTTGTGTGATAATAAACGGAACTGCTTGACAGAAACCCCGCCACATCTGAGTGTTCTTTAATGGGCAGGTTGGGGCCTGTGGTTGTGCTCACATCTCTTCATGGCTTTCTTCCTCTGTCTCCTCTCAACGGGGACTGGGAAAAGAGGAATCTGGGCAATCTGCCTGCCCACCAGAAGGGACACCAAGGGAGAGACTTATAGCAAGACAAGAGCTGTTCAGGTCAGCTGGTGGCGGACTCGACAGAGTGGTGCCCTGTGTGAGGCATTTTTTAAAACTCATGGGTAAAAGGCAAGCGAGTGAGGCCCCCGGCTGCTTGGTCCTGAAAGAAGGTTGATGAAGGGTGACCAACCAACGGAGTGGCCCCTACAACCATGGTAGTCACCATGAAGCAATCCGCCTG
>NW_007895635.1:0-521 GCF_000696425.1 Galeopterus variegatus
TTGAGCCATCACACGCACATGCATCCAAGTGAGTAACAGCTTGGATGATGTCCAAAAATATCAAAATCATATCAAATATCTCTTCTGACCATAATGGAATAAAACTAAAAATATATAACATGAGGAATTTGCAAAACTATACAAATACATGGAAATTAAACAACATGCTCTTGAGCAACCAATGGGTCAAAGAAAAGATGAAGAAGAAAATCAAAAAATGTCTTGAAATTAAAGAAGACAGAACCACAACATACCAAAACCTATGGGATACAACTAGGGCAGTATTAAGAGGAAAGTTAATAGCAATAAACACCTACATCAAAAAAACAGACAGATTTCAAATAAACAGCATAACAATGCACCTCAGGGAACTAAAAAAGCAAAAACAAACTAATCCCAAAATAAGTAGAAGAAAAGAAATAATAAAAATCAGAGCAGAAATAAATGAAGTTGAGACTAAAAATACAATACAAAAAATCAAATAAAAAACTAGTTCGTCAAAAAGATAAACAAAATCGACA
>NW_007895636.1:0-521 GCF_000696425.1 Galeopterus variegatus
TTATCCACTCATCTGATGAGGGACATTTGGGCTAGTTCCCACTCTTGGATATTGTAAATAGTACTGCAGTAAACATTGGAGTACAGGCATCCTTTAGGCATGATGATTTCCATTCCTCTGGGTGTATTCCCAGCAATGGAACAGCTGGGTCGTATGGTAGATTTATCTGTAATTGTCTGAAGAAACTCCTCACCATTTTCCATAGTCTCCAACATTTTGTAGTCCCACCAAAAGTGTATGAGAGTTCCTTTTTCTCTGCAACCTCATCAGCATTTATCATTCTCAGATGTTTGGATATTAGCCATTCTAACAGGAGTGAGACAGTATCTCAAAGTGGCTTTGTTTTGCATTTCCTGAATGCTGAGTGATGTTGAGCATTTTTACATGAGTCTGATTGCCATTCATGTATCCTTTGAGAAATGCCTATTCAGCTCCCTTGCGCATTGTTTTAATTGGGTTATTTTTTTTTTTTTTTTGTCTTTTTTGTCTTTTTCCGTGTCCGGCAATGGATCACAACCCTC
>NW_007895637.1:0-521 GCF_000696425.1 Galeopterus variegatus
TTTGGTGTAAAATCTGCACCTGAGAAACACCATGCATCTTTTACAGCTGCACCTCTTATTCTCTCAATGGCTTCTTTGCAGTGGCACTGCTGAGCTCTTCGCCACCTGTGCCAAGAAGGACATCAGGGTGTGGCACACGCTGTCCAACAGGGAGCTGCTGCGGATCACTGTGCCCAACATGACCTGCCATGGCATCGACTTCATGAGAGATGGCAAGTGCATCATTTCAGGTAACATCAACAGACCAAGATTTGGCTCTGCTCTTCAGCTGTGGTTTTGATTCTTATCAATCTCATTTCACACTGGTCTCTACACGTGGATACCTAATCCCACAGGCCCCTCCTCCTTGCTTCTAATTTGAAGCCTCTCTTTGAAGTTCCCTTCCAGCTAGGAGACTCTCTGAGCTAGGAAGAACCAAATAGCAATTTTCTCTTCTCTCAGATTGCTGCATATACCATACATTATTCTCTCTAGCTGAGAAATTTCATAATTCAATTTAGAAATGGATTTGATGTCTTAGT
>NW_007895638.1:0-521 GCF_000696425.1 Galeopterus variegatus
AGGGCCAGGGAGAAGTGAGCTCCTGTGCAGGTACAAATCCCCAGGAACCAGCCTGAGCAGGAGCTCAGTAATACAGAATGAATTAAGGAACAAGTGACAAAGATATATGGTGCCTAGAAAAGGCTCAGGCTGTGGAACTCGGAAAAGGAGCCTGTTATAAGGCCAAGTTCATACATCATATATCATGGTGCAGAGGGAGGTGTGGGGTACGCCAAGGCAGAGGTCTACAGCTACAGCGGCAAGAAGAGTGACTCAGTGCTGTGTCCCCACGGTAGCATGTGTGTGTAGATTTGGGTCTGGAAGTGGGGAACTGTCACAGAGCTGAGCCAATTTGGGGTACTCCTGACCCAAGTTGGGATCAGTCTGAGAACTGGTGCCAAGTCAGAGTCCTGCCCTGCAGAAACACAACAGCAGGAGAAAGGGGAAGGCTGAGGGTTAGGTTAGGGTTAGTGCAGGACCGGGGTTAGAGTTGGCAGAGGGATGGTAGTTGGAGTGGTGAGCAATAAAATGCTAGCAGCTTC
>NW_007895639.1:0-521 GCF_000696425.1 Galeopterus variegatus
TTTTTTTAACTCAATGTAGACAAAATGTTATTTTAACATGTACTCTATATAAAAAATTATGAGTGAGATATTTTACATTCTTTTTTCCATACTAAATCTTTGAAATCCCGTGTGTGTTGGACACTGTCACCACATCTCAATTCAGACCAGCCACATTTCAAATGCTCAGCAGCCTGGGGGGTTGGTGGCTCCCGTATTAGATGAGAAGGCTCCAGAAAGAGGCAGGGGCTTCTGGCTTCTTTCAAGAAGGCACGGGAAGGTAAACCTTTACCTGCAAAGCCCTTCTCTTAGTGTTTCTTCTGCTCATCAAGCCTCTGGCATCTTGTCCTCTCTGACCACAGTCTTCCACCCCCCTAGAGGTGAGGAGAGTGTAGTGTAGATAGGTCCCCCAGAATCTGTGACTGTGACCCTCTTTGGAAGAAGGGTCTTTGCAGATGGAATTAAGGATCTTGAGACAAGATCCTCCTGGATTATCCAGGTAGACCCTAAATCCAATGACGTATCCTTAATGCAGCCACCAA
>NW_007895640.1:0-521 GCF_000696425.1 Galeopterus variegatus
GTAGGAAGTCAAAACATTCAGAGAGGAAAAGATAAATAAATACATGAAGTGATACATGATTGAATATGAAATTGAGTAGTCAGTCACTGTCGTATATGTTCACACCAGGTGAACAGTTTTGACAGTATGGTTGTGTAAGCTTCCAACCCAATCTTGGGCCTTGAAGGATAGATTTATACTTGCTGATGGAAAGAGGAAAAAGGAGGACCTAGAAGATGGGCATGAGCAACGGCAAGGGGTTGTACACTCTGGGAATGTATCCATATGATAACCATATTTTTTTTGCAAGCTAATATCAGATATGTAGAACCACATAGGCACTGTGGACACATAGTAGGTGCTCGAGACATATTTGGATGGTACTTAGTGGGCAGTGAGACAGAAGGTTTAAAATGGAGCACATATCAGAGAATCTTGACTATATAGGATTTGGGAAACAGTTTGGTGACTTTTTTTTGGTAAAGACGAATACGAACAAAGTTGGAAAAATAGACCGGAGCTAGAATAAGGAAGGACTTGGA
>NW_007895641.1:0-521 GCF_000696425.1 Galeopterus variegatus
ATTGAAAATGAATCTCAACTATTTTTGATGTTTATATTCCTTTATGAGTAATATTCAGCTGCTGAATCCAGTACCAGACATGTTCAGTTCAGAAATAAATATTGGGGTCTTGCACTTGGAGACTATATATCTGAAGTCCCAAAGCCAGAGGTAATGAATGTTTTCTTATATCTTGGTTCATTTTACAGGAAGACCAGGAGTTAGATGTGTCTGCTTGGCTAACTTTTCCATAAATTTTCTCACTATCGCTCTTTCTTTAGCACCTAGGTTATGTGTTCTATGTGGAAAACAGTTGTCAAATTTATGAAAAGCCCCAGGTGCTGGGAAGAATAGCAATGCCTGTCTAGAGGAGTGGACTTAGAGTTCCCTCTAACCATCTCTAATTTTCCACCTTAAACCGCAAAATGAGCAGTACCCTCAGCACGCGAGATCTGTCTCCTTCTCTTACATTACATCACCTCTCCCCAGGCAAGTGTATCACGACCTTCCCTTTCTCTCTCTGATGATGTCTGCACTAGAGG
>NW_007895642.1:0-521 GCF_000696425.1 Galeopterus variegatus
GTTGAAATGGCTGAAACACAGAAAGAAAACTAACAGACTTTCTGGCATGAAAAACCAGAAGACAGAGTCTAAAGTAACCAGAACTGCTAAACATGAAGAGAGAATTTAAAAAATGAGAAAGCCAGAGACAGAAAGCTTCAAATTCTCTTTAATAGTTTAGTAAAATCTCTGGCTGACCTCTGAACCACATATGTGTGGGATATATTCAAAGCAGGCTGGAAGTATGAAAAAATTAAATATGAAAGAGTTATGAATGACCATCCAAGAGAACAAGTTTTCAATTTGAAAAGTTACTTGCTTGCTAAAACTAAAAAGACCAACAATTGTAAAATTAATTTGACAAGAGTTTCTACATGATATTCACTGGGTCCTTGGTAAATTACAGAACTATTTTACATAAAGCAAACCAGGAAAATATGGCCTTTTCTAAACAAAGGTAGTCAATGTAGACCTATAACAATATAACTCAATGTTGAAATTAGTAAAAAGTGCCTACAATGAATGAGCATGTAAGAAATCTT
>NW_007895643.1:0-521 GCF_000696425.1 Galeopterus variegatus
CCATGGTTATCCTTTCACAGTTTCAGTGTCTGACTTTCAGTCATTCTCTACACCTTGGGTCTTATTGATATTTAGAAGGTATGATTGTCTAGGCAGGCCATTCATCCTCTAATTTACTCTAAACCTCGAACTCTTTAATCCCAAAGACATTTCCCTGCATTCAACTTTAGCTGACCATTTATACCAAAGACTGTACTTCAGATCATAAATTCACACGAAACTCATTAATCTAAAGTATACTCTTCTTATCTATAGCCACAGTCTGTCCATTGGGTTTTCTTGGGTCTTCTCTATATATTTCTCTGCCTTTTTACTTTGACTTTTGTCCATATTTCTCTGCCTTTTGACTTTGACTTTTGTCTAATTTCTTGATACTTCTATTTCTTTCAGTATCTCTAAGAAATTCTCTCTTCTCTTCTTTTACTTTTTTTTGTTCCCCACACTGTACACCATTGTTAGATATACTTAATTTTCTCTCACCACAATTTTCTTTACCTTTGTACTTCTATTTCAAAATACCA
>NW_007895644.1:0-521 GCF_000696425.1 Galeopterus variegatus
TATACCACAGTTTCCATATCCACTCATCTGATGGTGGACATTTGGGCTGGTTCCAACTCTTAGCTATTGCTAAGAGTGCTGCGATGAACATTGGGGAACAGGTATACCTTCAACTTGATGATTTCCATTCCTCTGGGTATATTCCCAGCAGTGGGATAGCTGGGTCATATGGTAGATCTATCTGCAATTGTTTGAGGAACCTCCATACCATTTTCCATAGAGGCTGCACCATTTTGCAGTCCCACCAACAATGTATGAGACTTCCTTTTCCTCCACAACCTCGCCAGCACTTATCGTTCAGTCTTTTGGATATTAGCCATCCGAACTGGGGTGAGATGGTATCTCAGTGTGGTTTTGATTTGCATTTCCCGAATGCTGAGTGATGTTGAGCATTTTTTCATATGTCTGCTGGCCATTCATATATCTTCTTTTGAGAAATGCCTATTTAGCTCTTTTACCTATTTTTTAATTGGGTTGCTTGCTTTTTTCTTGTAAAGTTGTTTGAGTTCCTTGTATATTCT
>NW_007895645.1:0-521 GCF_000696425.1 Galeopterus variegatus
TATCTCAATAGAGGCAGCAAAAACATTTGACAAAATTCAACATCCCTTCATGATAAAGACTTTCAGTAAATTAGGTATAGAAGGAAAGTATCTCAACACCATTAAAAGTTATATATGACAAACCCACTGTCAACATCATCCTGAATGATAAAGGAACAAGACATGTATGCCCATTCTCACTACTCCTATTCAACACAGTATTGGAAGTACTAGCCAGAGCAATCAGGCAAGAGAAAGGAAAAAAAGGGCATCCAGACTGGAAAAGACAAAGTCAGACTGTCCCTGTTTGTAGATGACATGATCCTATATATAGAAAAGCTAAAAGACTCTACAAAAAAACTCTTAGTGTTGACAAATGATTTCAATAAAGTTGTAGGATATAAAATCAACACTCAAAATCTACAGCATTTTTGTACTCCAACAACAAACTAGCAGAAAAAGAAATCAAGAAAGCAAGCCTATTTACAATAGTCACGAAAATAATAAAATACCTAGGAATAAATTAACCAATGAAGTGAAAG
>NW_007895646.1:0-521 GCF_000696425.1 Galeopterus variegatus
TTTGATAAGAAAACTATATAATGGTTTAATAATACTAAAAAGAAGCAAATTTATCAAATACAATAAAATGGTATGACTGTCAACCTTAACAGCCTAAAAAAATAAGCACAGAAAAATTCCTTAGATGATAATATGCTAAAATACGTTAAAAATGTCAATTAACCCTAAATTGATCAGTAAATTTAACACAGTCCCAATAAAAGTTATTATTATTTTTATTTTTGCAATGTGACAAGATTCTTTTAGAGGTTAGCTAGGAAAAATGTGTCCAGTTTTCTAAAAGGTATTCTGAGAAATTGTATCAAAAGCACCAAAAAATTTTTACATGCTTTGACATAATTATTCAGCTTTTAGAACATAAACATAAATCAAACAAGAGGACAATTATCCATATACAAGAATATTCATTGCACCATTTCTTTTTTGTTTGTTTTTTGTTTTCTGTTTTTTAATTTTTATTGAATCAAAATTGATTATACAAACTTCTAGGGTTCAACATTGAGATATGTTGATCAAATCAA
>NW_007895647.1:0-521 GCF_000696425.1 Galeopterus variegatus
TGCAGCTGGGGAAGATGGCTGTCAGCAGACTCAGCTGTCATAATCAGACTTCAGTAACCACATGGAGATTGTATATTGCTTTTATATGGCTCTCAGAGACTCTGATTGGCCTTTCTGCATCCTGTGTCTGCCCCTCGGACCAATTTCTTTGTCCAAAAGGATATGCTACTCTTGTAAGTGCAGATTGGATCTTGTGTCCCCCATCAGAAGGAAGCATGAGTTACTGTGATGGAGGGCCCTCACCAGGACCACCCGGAGTTGGGGAGGTATTTCCTAAAAGAAAGGAGCAGGAAAGGAGGGGGATGCTGTTTAAAGAAGAATGGAGATGGGAAAGAGTATTGGGTATTTATAAATAATACCTGTCAGAGTCCTAAAGCAATCAAGCAACCAGTACTGTTACACCCTAGTTGATTATTTTGGGGAAGTAGAATAGGATCCAGCTTAATTCCTGTGCATTCAGGAGACAGACTTGGTCGAGGCCCAGGAGAGTGCATCCAGACACGGCAGGAATGCTTATTTAT
>NW_007895648.1:0-521 GCF_000696425.1 Galeopterus variegatus
TATATAATATATTTTGAGCTCTAGCTTTTTCAAAGATTAAGGACACCTGTAACTGACAATACTTAAAAAAAAAAAAAAATGAAAGATTTAAATATAAAATCCCCCATAATACATGGCCTTCGATTGTTAAAAATTCTACTCTGTTGGTTTTCACTATAAGTTTTTGAACATTACATTTCAAAAATGCCAGTTTTGTTTTCCTGGTCACAAAAAAGTTAAAAAAAAAAAAATCTGCCATGCCATTAGGTTTCTGCTGGCTTTTCTAAGTTTGCCAGATCAATGTCTGAGCTGAAAGCTGTAGCTGTGATTTATTGGGCTTGAAATACGAAACATATCTTTCATGTTGAAATGTTAAATATCTTATTAAATAGTGGTAAGGCCTATTCAATGCTTAATCAAAACAAACCACAAAATAAGTGTGTGTACTTAGCATTCCTTCAGGAACCACCAGCTAATGGAGAGAGGAAGGAAATATTCCTACAATCTTGAATTGTCTTCTTTTGCTTTCCAGCAGTATTTCT
>NW_007895649.1:0-521 GCF_000696425.1 Galeopterus variegatus
ATGCAGGATTATATAAAATCTGCTGAGCAAAAATAGCAACAACTCAGAAGGAACTATTAAAAATGTATTCTTTTAACCATATTCAAATGCCATCTGTTGTGACAAGGAGGATGATGAAATCAGCAATCGCAATATTGCATCAGAAGAAGAAATGGGGTAGAGGGTAATTAAAATGAGATCCCTAATTACTTTTTAATTTTTACCTTCTATATGACTATTCCAAACAAACCTCTCCCCTATCTTGGCCATCATGACCCTTTCTGTTATACTTTTACTCTAAATAAACTGTTAGCAAATATTTTGTTTGGAATAATTTTAGATATATAGAAATATTGTAAAAATAGTTCAAAAAATTCCTGTATACTTTGTACTTAGTTTCACCAATGTCAACAAAGCCATGGTACATATGTGAAAACTAAGAAGTAACATTGGTACATTTCCATTATATAAATTACAGACTTTCACATTTCACTAGTTTCCACTAATGCCATTTTTCTGTTTTAGGATCCAATCCAGGATAT
>NW_007895650.1:0-521 GCF_000696425.1 Galeopterus variegatus
TGTGAACTTGGGAAAGGAAGACATGTATGCTCAGCTGGCCATCTTGAGACGAAAGGTCCTCTGCTCTTGTGTGGAATGTGAAAACCTAGAATGGCTCTTGCAGATTCTTCGCATTCAGGGTGCAGGGGCTACTGGTTGTGACATCGGATGGCAGGCCTAGCTCCTAAATAGCTCGTGAGGTGCCCTTGAGCAAGCTGCTGCAATTTCTGACCTCAGTTTACTTGTAGATAGAGTGGGTATCGTGACGCCTGGTCGACAAGGATGGAAAGGGCTGAATCAGATGTTTGTCTTGAGCACCTTCCGGCTATAAATCAAATGGCTCATAACCAGCAGTCACCTGGCAGCGAAGAGAAAGGCACATAAGGCCATAATGTCTAAATACGTACAAACTGAAGATTATTTTAGCAGTTTAGTTGTCCTAGTCCCTGTGTAACAAAAATGTGGCCATCTCTCAACATCGTCATTTGCTTTCTGAATATCTCAGAACTAAGCCTCAGCCTCACGCGTCTCTCTCGTCAAAG
>NW_007895651.1:0-521 GCF_000696425.1 Galeopterus variegatus
CACCGAGGGTTGCGATCCTGTTACTGGTCAGTAAAAAAGACAAAAAGGAATAAAAAAAAAAATAAATAAATAAAGACTGAAACAAATAACCTGACAATATCAAGTGCTGGAGAGGATATAAAGTAATTGTAACTCTCATACACTGCTGATGGGAATGCAAAACGGTACAGCCACATTGGAAAACAGTTTGGCCAGTTCTTATAAAGTTAAACATATACTTCGCATATTAGCCAGCAATTTCACTTCTAGGTATTAATTCATATCCAAGTGAAATAAAAACTTACTGTTGGAAACCATTCTCCATGGATCTCTTGCATTTCTACCTATCTTGCAAGCAGAGGCACTGTCTTTGTTTTGATCTATCTTTTCAAGATGTTTATATAGGGAACAGCCTTGGAAAATAAAGGTAATGTCTCTCTTAAAGAGCCAATAATAGGCCTGCTATTGTCTAGAATAAAGGTAATATCCAGGGCCGAGCCCGTGGCCCACTTGGGAGAGTGCGGCGCTGGGAGTGCAGCAGC
>NW_007895652.1:0-521 GCF_000696425.1 Galeopterus variegatus
GGCCCATTCCAGAGCCTATTGCTCTGACAGCTGCATGCATTTTGCCCACAGAGTAACTCCTCTCCCAGAGATTTAGGAAACCAGGACAACACAGCTTTCATTGCTAGATCACTTAACCACAAAGAGAATTCTAATAAGTTTCCATGAAAAAGCCCTTTGGCCTAAGATATCCAAAAGGAAGAAGCCCTATGAAAGATTATTGGGAAGCGCATATACTTGGTTGTGGGGAGACCTCGATTTGAATTCTAACTTTATCTTTGAGCCTCATTTATACAAAAAAGGAGTAAGACATTCTGTCCGTAGAATAAAAACATTGTAGGGATTTTAAAAATGTGCAACTGCCTTGAAAATACTTTTTAAAATAATTATGTGAGTTATACTCTTAACTTGATAGCATCATACTGACCCTCTAGTCCAGAACAACTTAGTATTTTATAAAAGTATGTATTCATTAATTCAACAAGGGTTTGCTGAGCATCTGCAATGTGTCAAACTCATTTCTAAAATCAAGGGATGTAAAT
>NW_007895653.1:0-521 GCF_000696425.1 Galeopterus variegatus
GAGGGTTGCGATCCGTTGCCGGACACGGAAAAAGACAAAAGACAAAAAAAAAAAAAGTGCTATTATTTCAGGGTGTATATTTAATTCTTTAATCCATTTTGAGTTGATTTTAGCATGTGGTGAGAGGTATGGGTCTAATTTCATTCTCCTGCATATGGATGTCCAGTTATCCCAGCACCATTTGTGGAAGAGGCAGTCTCTTCCCCAGTGTATAGGCTTGGTGCCTTTGTCAAAGATCAGATAGCTGTAGGTGTGTGAGTTGATTTCTGGATTCTCTATTCTATTCCATTGATCAGTGTGTCTGTTTTTATGCCAGTACCATGCTGTTTGGGTTATTATTGCTTTGCAATATAGTTTAAAGTCAGGTAGTGTTATGCCTCTGGCTTTATTTATTTGCTCAGAATTGTTTTGGCTATGCATAGTCTTTTGTGATTCCATATAAATGAATAGCTTTTTCCATTTCTGAGAAAGACATCATTGGAATTTTGATGGGGATTGCATTGAATTTGTATATCACTTTG
>NW_007895654.1:0-521 GCF_000696425.1 Galeopterus variegatus
TGGTGACAGAGGGCATCCTTATCTTGTCGCTGTTCTTAAGGGAAAGGCCTTCAGGATGATATAAGTAATTGGTTTGTCATAAATGGCTTTTATTGAATTGAGATAATTTACTTCTATTCCTAATTTGCTGAGAGTCTTAATCATGAAGTGATGTTGAATTTTGTCAAATGTCTTTTCTGCATCTATTGAGATGATCATATGGATTTGTTCTTGGTTGTGTTGATGGGGGTATCACACTTATTGACTTGTGTATGTTGAACCAAGCTTGCATCCCTGGGATGAATCCCACTTGATCATAGTGTATAATTTTTTTGATGTCTTGCTGTAATCCGATTGCTAGTATTTTGGTGAGGATTTTTGCATCTATGTTCATCAAGGGTGTTGGCCTGTAGTTTTCTTTTTTTGTTGTATCTTTATCTGGTTTTGGTATTGGGTGATGCTGGCCTCATAGAATGAGTTTGGGGGAATAGCTTCTGTTTCAATTTTTTTGGAAAATTTTGAAGAGAAGTGATATTAATTCT
>NW_007895655.1:0-521 GCF_000696425.1 Galeopterus variegatus
CCTGCCTCTCGATTGTCCTAAGTGAGCCTTTCCATTTCTTTGCTTCAGCCAGCTCAAGTTGGCTGGTATTTGCAGGTGAAGGCACTTAACTGACATAGCTTTGGTGCAGTAAATGAGCTGCACTGGCATAGTTTGGCTGTTAGTTTCAACCCTCTTCAAACACAGGGGTGATATTATAACTCTTTCATAGCTGGAACAGTCCAGGAACTGACCGGTTGGAAGGGATGAGAGCTGGACATTTTATTATTCAGTTAGTGGGGCTCACTGAAGGCAAACCTTCCTTCTGATCACTCCTGTAGCAAGGATGGCATCTTCTACAAGACACCATCAGGGCACAGCCTGATTTTTTTCTTTTTAACTCCAGTGGGCCATTTTTGCTTTCCCGAAATCCTACAGGTTGGCTGGCAACCAAAGGGACACTTCTTACTGGTGCTTTCCTGACACTGTAATTTCAGTATCCTCTTATCTCTCACTTTCTCTATATGTGAAAAAAGAGTAGCAAGTACTTATATCTTAATAAA
>NW_007895656.1:0-521 GCF_000696425.1 Galeopterus variegatus
GCTTCACTCCCACCTCCAGGCCCCCTGGAATTGCTGTTTATTCCTACCCCCAGCTGGCTTTGGGCTGCTGGTTCTTTTGTTTCCTTCCACTCCTACTGTCTCATTCTCTCTGCTCCAGTTTTCTCCCTGTACAGTCCAGGTAAGTCTGTCTCCTTCAGGAATGGAGGGGATCGGAGCATGCACATCGTGCTCAAAGGGCTCGTTTCCACCCAGGCCTACCATTTCCTGTATCAGCACTACACACTTTCTGGACATATACAGAAGGCTCTTAGCAGGACATCAGTGGAAAATATCATGCTGTATTTTGTCATGAAAAGATCTCAAGAAAAGCAAAGAAATTGTTCCCTGTTTATTTTCTGCCAGTAGAGGTAATGTCAAATCTCATCAATTAGCGGAATCACATAGTTAGAGAATTTGCCTGTCAAAGACCACTCCTGCCATCTCAATGCTCTTTCCTTCTGTGTTTACTGGGCTAAGTTCTCAAACAGAGCCCAGGGAAGGGCGACACTCACAGCTGTGTA
>NW_007895657.1:0-521 GCF_000696425.1 Galeopterus variegatus
GAAAGAAGCAAAGGGAAATAACTTTATTTAAGAATAAAAGCATGAAAAAAAGAGATGCAACAATAAACAAAATGTGGTCTATCTATACAACAGAATATCATTCAGCCTTAAAAAGGGGCTGGCTGGTTAGCTCCGTTGGTTAGAGCATGGTGTTGTAACATCAAGGTCGAGGGTTCAGATCCCCATACTGTCCAGCCACCAAAAAAAATAGGAAGGAAATTCTAACACGTGTAATGTGGATGAACCTTGAAAACATTATGCAAAGTGAAATAAGCCAGACACGGAGGACAAATACTGTAGGATTCCACCTGTATGAGGTCTTTAGAGTTGTCAAATTCAGAGACAGAAAAGTACAAGGCGGGCTGGTCTGAAGACGGTGAGTTATCTCAGCTGACGGTTCCCGGTCAGTTGCAGACAGAACCCCCTCTTCTACTCCTCCCCATTCTCCTACTGCACTTGGCTCATCTTGAAGACAGACAGACAGACAGAGTGGGGGTTGCCAGGTGATGGAGAAGGGAGAA
>NW_007895658.1:0-521 GCF_000696425.1 Galeopterus variegatus
CTATACATGGGCTGCCCTGAGTGAGTTTCCTCCTACTCCAGCTTGTGTCCTGGATCCCTGATGGGATTAGGTGTCTTTATAAATGGCCCTTTCACAAGCCTGCCACCCTCCCCCACTGGTCTGTGGGACCCTCTTTGGAGCCTTGGAGAAATCCCTCTCTTCCTGTCTCCCTCCAGGAGGGGGCTCCCACAGGCGCCTCTCCTCCCCGTCCAGCCTGGAGGAGGAGGATCAGATACAGGGCTGGAGGCCCCTTGTCTGCGCACAGGCAGGATTTATCTCAGTTTGGGGAGGCCAGGGCCCCGGAGCCTTAGATCATCATTAGTTCCATCAAAGAGGCGGCTCTGATCTGAGGGGCAAGATGCATGGTGTCCAAATTGGAAACAGCCTGTTGAGCTGTGGGGCAGGAGCCAGGCGCAGAGAGGGCTCGGGCTGCCCAGGGGGAGACTGGGACACTGGAGAAGTCCCATAGTCACAGGAAGAGGAGGAGGAGGAGGGAAGAGAAAACATTCCACTCGGGCTCC
>NW_007895659.1:0-521 GCF_000696425.1 Galeopterus variegatus
CAGCTGTTGGGCAACTCAAATTCCTGGTAGAAAAACAGTAGAAAGTTTGGTTTTGCTAAATGAAACTTGGAACTATATGTGGCATCTTAGCTCAGCAGGTCAGCATGTACCTAAATCACACTCCCTAAAGAGAGGAAGAATTGTCACAGATTCTGAATGTAGCAGATTTCAATGGAGGTCTCCAGCCCTCACTACCAGATCAGATTAGTTAAGTCTATTGTCAGGTAATGACAATCAAAACAAAGACACCTTGGACATACGATGACCACTACATTGTATAAAATGCTTTCAAATTCAGTCTCATTTGGCCAGTGTTACCCTCTGTCAGGTTGTGGCTCTGGGCTGTCTAGTCTCCCCTGTTCTATTAGAATCCTGCAGGAGAATAACTTCGGCAACTTTTTCCTACTATAAAAGTTCATAAATCCAAAGCTCAGCCAGTCACCAGCTCCTAAAAATTTCTGTACTGAGAAAAGGATGAGCAATGGAAGAATATCTTTGGAGTTGAGGCTCCTCGATGCAGC
>NW_007895660.1:0-521 GCF_000696425.1 Galeopterus variegatus
ATTACAAGATATTTTCTTTTAAATTGAATCAAGAAAACTGTTCCTTTAAACTTCTTATCTCCATGGCTTACAGACACAATAGGCAAGATTTCTGGACAGTAATAACTTTGAGGCAAGAATCTTGCTAAAATTGTAGTAAATCCTCAAATCGAAACTATAGAAGCATGTCAGTTAAAATACACTCAAGAAATATTTACAAAATGCTTCCACTGTAGTGGCATTGGATTATAAAGAAAGAGAAGACTTCACAGATGAGTAGATGGGTTTAGAGAAAGTAAGATTTACTTCACCACTAAAGTACAATCTACTTTAAAACGGACTCACTATTAGTCAACAACCATCATAGTATATACTTCATTACTTCTCTTGGCCAAAAAGAACTTTTTTTTCAGTAATGTTTTCTACTTTTAGAATTCCCTTGAAGTTTAAAAGAGGCAACTAAACAAACAGACAAAAACAAAATGTTACTTTGCAGACAATAGTTATAGAACTTGCAGCATATACTATATTGCAAAATGTTT
>NW_007895661.1:0-521 GCF_000696425.1 Galeopterus variegatus
CGTTATAGATGCATAGGTCTGCTCAAACCACATGATGCCTCAGGCCTATATCCTAAGCACTCTTAATCATGATTTATTTTTACACAAGTAGGAATCACGTTTGTGGTTCAACAACTGGAATTTAGTGAGGCAAATGTAGGCATACAGGTTGCTACTATGAAAGGTGTTACTTTCTTTGGGACAAGGCAGGAAGCCTCCTATCACATCAGGGATGTCAGATACGAATTGTGTGATAAGTAGGAAATCCAAGAGTTTCTTCCAGCCCAAATGAACTAGGTTTCCTCAAACACCAAATAAAACCTGACCTCTGGTTAGACCTTTCTAAGAGATGCCTTAATTTTTTTCATCACCAGCAAGACACGCATGCAGGATGCTTTATGCAGAAAATATATATAATCCTGAAGAAATAGATAAAATAGAATTTTAATTTCTACATTTTGAAAAGTTTAAAAATTATTAACAAGTACCAAGATTAATTTAACAGATACATTGTACCCAGTGGTCAGTTTGAACAACTAACT
>NW_007895662.1:0-521 GCF_000696425.1 Galeopterus variegatus
ATATTTTAGATATAGGGAAGTCTTCTCAGGCAAGGAGACACTTGAACTGAGTCTCAAAGGGCTTAGAAGAGCTTGTCAAGTAGCAAGAAGGGACATTCCAAGTAGAGAGGACAGCAGGAGCAAAGTAGTGGGTCTGCAGAATTGCATTCCCTTTGTCAGGGAAGTGCAAGGAATTCAGTAGCTGGTGTAAGGAGGTTATGAGTGGTGTTGGCAAGGATCAGAAAGAGTATTTTTGGAGTCGCAGGCAAAGGTTAGCTATTACAGGACTTGTGGGCATCCAATGAAAGGAGTTTGAACTTTTTAGGAACCTTTGATAAAGCAGAGGGATTATCTGGTTAGAATTTGATTCTAGAAAAATCACTCTGATGGCTATATAGATTGGAGAGATGAAGCTGGGGGTATGGAGGTTAGGATATGGTAATGATATTTCAAGCAAGATATGAGAAATTAAGACAAGGCGATGAAGACACATTTAGATTCTGTTCAGGTTTTGGTGACAGTGGACATGGTGGGTGAGAACG
>NW_007895663.1:0-521 GCF_000696425.1 Galeopterus variegatus
GATGTATTGATTTATTTTTGGACTCCAGTTTCTATATCGTTGAACAATATCTCTTCCTTTATGACAGTACCACACTGTTTTGATTACTGCATCATTTTACTACATTTTGAAATTGGGGAATGTGAGTCTTCTGGCTTTGTTCCTTCTTTCCAGGACTGTTTGTTATTCAAAAAATCCCTTGCAATTCCAGATTTTAGGATGAGCTTGAATGTTTTTTTGAAAAAAGCCACTGGAATTTTGATAGGGATTGCATTGTATCTATATATAAGTTTGGGGAGGATTGACAACAATATTAAGTCTTCCAGTCCAGGAATGTGGAGTCTTTCCAATTATTTTGTTTCTACGATGTTTTGTAGTTTTTAGTGTTAAAGTTTTGCAATTTTTAGTAAAATTTATTTCTAAATATTTCCTTCTTTTTGAAATATGTATAGTCAATTATGTTTCAATTCAAAAAACAATTTAGGGCCGGCCCGGTGGCGCACTGGATAAGTGCGCTGCTTGGGAAGTGCGGCGGCGCTCCC